>NW_017724397.1:0-58603 GCF_001865875.1 Lupinus angustifolius | reverse complement strand
TATATATATATATATATATATATATATATACATTATATTCCCTAAGCTTACAATCTAATCACTTAAGCTACAATCTATACATTGAAAACCCTAAAGTAGTTACTAATAACATTAGTATGTATAAAATTTGACCAATCCTCCGTAATCTGGATAATTTGGTCATTTATATATTCCTCTATATCAAACTGGATTATAGTTGGCCACTAATGAATGATCTCCTTCATGAAGTATATCACATAATATTTGCAACCTTTCTCGTTGTTTTGGCAAGGTGTCTACAATTAAAATTAAATAAACATGTAAGTACCTTTACTTGAAATAAGAATACTACACATATATTGTTTAAGATATGTGTCAATACCTTTTCATGAGTCCATATGATATTGTTTGATGTAGATTTAGAATGAACCTAGGCTCTATAAATTTACAGCCCCCTCTACAACAAAAAATGTACTTAATTATTAAATTGCCGATACTCCGCTTTCATGGGTGCGACAAGAAATATGCAATTAAATACAATGGAGTCGTCATCGATGTTTTTTTAGCGGGAAAACATGAAAAGACCAATTTTTGAAAATGAGATTTGATTCTCTCAAAAATAGAAATTGAGTTTGGTGGTCGGTTACGAATGAGGAAGGTGTTAGGCACCTCATACCATCTGTTGTAAAAAATGGTACCTAGATCGATTGCATAGATATTTTATTCAAAATATTAACTTTATCTTTCACACATTATTAAACAAAACACACAAAAACACCAAAAAAAAACATTTTTATTTATTTTTTTGAGCGTGGCAGGATAAAACTTCCTCCTACGTATCTCTAGCTGCAATAGAGAAATCAAGACTACGTAGTTCTTTCAGAAAAATGGTTGATTTGTCTTTATATTTTTGTATTATTTTATACATGTAAAAATTGTCAAGATAAAATGACGCGACAAGGTACTAGACCTATAGTGGAGTCATCTGACCTTGTCTTTGACAACATAAAATAGCGCGACAAGGCATTGGGCCTATAGTGGACCTACTTTACGTCGTTTTAAAAATTATTTAAAATTTTATTTAACAAGATAAAACAGCGCGATAAAGTACTAGACCTATAAAGGCGCCACCTCGCCATGCCTTTGACAACATAAAGTAGCGCGACAAGGTACTCGGCCTATAGTGGAACTACTTTACATCATTTTTTAAAACATTTGAAAATTTATTTAACCGAATAAGGTGGCACGACAAGGTACAAGACCTATAGTGGAGCCACCTCACCTTCCCTATGACAACATAAAGTAGCGCGACAAGGCACAAGGCCTATACTGGAAATACTTTACATTATTGTGAAAATTATTTGAAAATTTATTTAACAAGATAATATAACACGACAAGGTACGAGGCCTATAGTGCAGTTACCTTACCTCATTTTAGATAACATGAAGTAGCACAACAAGACATTCAACCTATAGTGGAATTACTTCACAGTACTTTTTAAATATATATTCTTTTTATTGCATTTTTATACATATATACATTTTTGTAAATAAAAAAATAATAATAAATAAGAAAAGAAAAACAAATCATAAAATAATAATAATACATAAACAAAATATATAAAAAATAAAAAATAAAATAAAAAAGGGACATGACAGTAGCCAAATGAGTAATTGATTAATAAAAAACGGGAAATTGAATTGGAGATTTAGGGATAAGGTTAGGGATTAATTTGGGGTTTAGGGCTAAATTAATTTCGGGATTTAGGATAAAATTAGATTGTGGGTTTAGGGCTAAATTAATTTGGGGTTTTAGGGTTAGGGTAAAATTAAATTGGGATTAGGTTTCAAAATTAAATTGGGGATTAGGTTTCGAGTAAAATTAAATTGGGGATTACGGTCTTGGGTTGAAACCCATCCAGCCACTACATAGACTCCCGGAAACGCCGCCGGCAGCGGCGACAGCTTGGCCACCAACATTGGTGGCATGGCCACTATGGTTTGGCGCATGTTTTGGCCCCCTGGCTAGTGCGGACGGCCCTAGACAGTGTTGTCCAGTCGGGAACGTCGCCGGAGATGCACGTTTTCAGTGATAGTTGTCTGGTTCTGTTTTGTAGCCTCCCGGCGCAGAGGCAGCCACACAACCGTAATTCCGGGTGAGTTTCAGTTCACCCTCTTCAACACCAAAAAAGAAAAGAAACCAGAACACTCTTATCTAAATACAATATCAATTAAAAACACAACTTCATACCATTGAATTCATTAAAGTAGGAGAAGGAAAAGACAGCAGAATGAAATCGTACAAGCTTGTTGGGGAAGAAAACCAATTGAGTTTTTTTTCTTTTGTTGAGTATGGTTGTTGCCCCCTTCTTCTTCTCTCTTTTTCTTTTTTTTTTTAAAGATGTTTGCCTTCTTTTTCAAATTTCAGATTACGGTTTTGGTTCTTCCTAATTTAGGCTTATAAAGGGGAGTCGGGATTAGGGTTAAGGTACCCCAATCTGGTTTGGCTAGGGGAAAAGCCCAGTTACCTCAAACATTTAAAATTCTGAATTCCCCCTCTTTTTGTTTTGAAATTTTTACACCGGTCAAAATTGGATGTTTACAGTTGCCCCTCTTTGCTTGCTTTTCATTAGATAACAGGAGCAACGAATGTTGTTAAAGTTATCATGGTGAGAA
Source organism: Lupinus angustifolius (assembly GCF_001865875.1). NCBI lineage: Eukaryota > Viridiplantae > Streptophyta > Magnoliopsida > Fabales > Fabaceae > Lupinus > Lupinus angustifolius. Next base: position 55,948 of record NW_017724397.1, on the reverse strand, counting down.
GCAAGTAAAGATAAGAAAGACCAAATTTGACTAGGGAATAACACGCGGAGGAAAAGGCCTGAAGCTCAAGCACACAACATGAGCTCGAGGTTAGTGGGTAAAGAGCTCATGAGTCCAAAGCTTGACCAAAAGAGACCACTAAAGGATCAAAGCACAATAACGTAACCGCTGAGGGGTCGGTGTAAAAAGGTACAGGAGTCCATTGAGGGGTCCTAGCATAATCACACGACCGTTGAGGGGTCAAGATACAGAAGGATAAAAGAGACCACTAAGGGATCAAACCACGATCGTGCGACAACTAAGGGGTCAGGGTGCAAAAGGATAAAAGAGACCATTGAGGGGTCGAAGCATAATCACGCTACCGCTAAGGGGTCATAGTGCAAAGGATAAAATAGACCACTGAGTGGTCAAAGCACAATCACGACCGTTGAGGGGTCGAGATGCAAAAGGATAAAAGAGACCATTGAGTGGTCAAAGCACAATCACACGACCGTTGAGTGGTCGGGGTGCAAAAGGATAAAAGAGACCACTGAGGGGTCAAAGCATGACCATGCAATCACTGAGGGGTCGGGGTGCAAAAGAAAAAAGAGACCACTGAGGGGTCGAAGCACAATCATGCGACCGCTGAGGGGTCGAGGTGCAAAAGGATAAAAGAGACCACTGAGGGGTCGAAGCATAATCACACGACCGTTGAGGGGTCGGGGTGCAAAAGGATAGAATAGACCACTGGCGGATCAAAGCACAATCATGCGACTGCTGAGGGGTCGAGGTGGAAAAGGATAAAAGAGACCACTGAGGGGTCAAAGCACAATCACGTGACTACTTAGGGGCCAGGGTGCAAAAGGATAAAAGAGACAACTGAGGGGTCGAAGCACAATCATGCGACCACTGAGGGGTCGGGGTGAAAAAGGATAAAGTGACCACTAAGGGGTCAAAGCACAATCACGCGACCGCTAAGGGGTCGGGGTGCAAAAGGATAAGGTGGCTACTAAGGGGTCGAAGCACAATCATGCGACCGTTGAGGGGTCGAGGTGAAAAAGGATAAAAGAGACCACTGAGGGGTCAAAGCACAATCACTCGACCGCTGAGGGGTCGAGGTGCAAAAGGATAAAAGAGACCATTGAGGGGTCGAAGCACAATCACACGACTACTGAAGGGTCGGCGTACAAAAGGATAAAGAGACCATTGAGAGGTCGAAGCACAATCACGCGACCACCGGGGGGTCAAGGTGCAAAAGGATAAAGAGACCAATGAGAGGTTGAAGCACAATCATGCGACGACCGAGGGGTCGAGATGCAAAAGGATAAAAGAGACCACTGAGGGGTCAACGCACAATCACGTGACCACTGAGGGGTCGGGGAGCAAAAGGATAGAAGAAACCACTAAAGGGTAAAAGCACAATCACTCGACCACTGAGGGGTCGGGGTGAAAAGGGATAAAAGAGACCACTGAGGGGTCGAAGCACAATCATGCGGTCGTTAAGGGGTCGGGGTGCAAAAGGATAAAAGAGACTACTGAGGGGTCAAAGCATGATCACGTGACCGCTGAGAGATCAGGGTTCAAAAAGATAAAGAGACCACCGAGGAGTCGAAGCACAATCACGTGACCGCCGAGGGGTCGGGGTGCAAGAGGAATCACGGGAACACACAAATAACAAGGGACCTTGGATCAAAACTTAGAAGGATATTTTGAGTCAAAACTTCGGTTGTGAATGCATATGATAGTGTAGATGCTAATGATGCATGAGTAATGCAAAGATGTTTATGATAATGTATGCACGATCAGTTATGCGTAGGAGAATAACGTAATTGTCATTATGAATTTTGATGTGAAACCACAGCGCCTTCTCGGTAAGCAACAACTAATCCAATCAGAATCTGTCACTCTTTCATTCCTCCTCTTCATAAATTAACGGATCCATTTTGGGTGACCTCTTTTTTTTCCCGTCATTGGGAGATGTAGCATTCACTTCTCTAATTACATATGCATTGGGATTAAGTTTCAATGAGTTTCATTATCCTGGATCACTTAATGAAATAGATTACCATAAAAGTTATTTGATCATGAAGTTCGAGTATTATATTTATATGACTTGAGATTTATCTAAGCAAACATGCATGCAAAAAGGTAAATAGGGAGTTGAAAGAAATTTCTTCTATTGATATTCAAAAAGTTGCACATGGGAAGGTTTGAGAGCATATATGCTACAAGTTACCAATTTTTTGTAAAAACTTTTGCCCTGGTATAAAGTAATTGCTAATCCATCCATCAATCTTTCGCGATAGCCGAGTAACTAACCAATAATACCAAGCTGGCAAGACTCTTCTTAGAACTCCCATTTCCTCCCCATATTGCTTGCAACTTTTATAGCTTCTACTCAAAGTGCAAAGTGTCAAAATGTTGCACTATTAGATTGCCTATGTTTTAATGAAAACAAGGATTTAGTGAAAGCTTGAAGATGACTCAACAAATCCAAATAACATGGACTCAAGGGTTTCATGTCTAGACTAGGTTCCTTAAAAGAGTCATTTTTAGAGTCTTAGATGTGTGCCTTAGATATTGAGTCTAGGTTAGGTAAACCTAGATGCAATTCTCATAAGCCTTAAAAATAATCTATTCATTTACATGAGATATGCCATCTAGATTATTATATGTTCATGCATTAATCATACATGTTACTTGTGCATCTTAGACATAAAATACTGGTAAAACATGTAAAGTTGATAAGCATAACATATAGGCAGTTTACCATTTAATCATTTAGCTGAAAAATATACCAGTAAATCAATTAAGAAAGGTGTTAATCAATTAACGTGAATTCAGCTTTAACAGATAACTGAAAACCTGAAAGCAGTTATTCTAAACAGCCCGCTAATCGATTAAAATGGCACTTAATCGATTAGTGGGTCTCAGAAAGGTTTTCTATATAAATTGTGTTTTTAGGTCCTGCATCATACATCATATCATTCATTTTTAGAATTGCTAGTTACATATTTTTCATGCTCAATTGTGTCATATAGGCAGAGTGAAATGCATCGTGAGATAGTGACAGATAGTGTCATTCTTAGGGTTTAATTGTCATCCAAGTGCATGTGATTAATGTGTTAACCTTTGCTATTTTTCTTGCATGATTCTTGAATTTCTTTAGAAGAATTCTAGGATAGAAATTCTCTGTTTCTGCATATTAATGAACTCATACATATTCATGCTAACTTGTGAGTTTTGAATAGGGTTTTTAGCTGAGTTTCAATTGTAATATTTTGAGCTACATTATGCTTCTGTTTTTATACTCTTTCAGTGTTGTAATAAGGGAAGTCGTCTCTTGGTGTCATACCACCTAAGAGATTCAATGAGTCCTCACCAAAGCTTAGAGGTCTTGAGTTTAGAACATTTTCTTGGTTGGGGCTAGATCGTAAGAAAGGACTTCTTAGGCGATTAGGTGAGTCAAACCAAGAAAGTGGATTCTTGGATTCAAGAAGGGAGCATCTAAGTTTTTGTATTGAAAGTGTGCATGTAACAATACATTCGTTTCAATATTAGTGAAGAAAATCTCCTGAGATCAGAAGCGGAGGCCTGGATGTAGTTTATCAGTGGACCCGCAAACAAACCAGCATAAAATTCCTTGTTGCAGGCTTTCGCTATCCTTAATCTCTTTACGTTTCAAGTTGTAATATTGCCTATTTTTAGCTGATAATTTTGATACTGTAAATTTGCTATATTGAGTTTAATTTTATTCTAGTATATATGTTTTATCTGTTTCTGATTATCACTGAGTGGCTATACAATAAGCCATTCTGCAACTTGTTGTTTTCTATGAGTTAATCGATTAAGACAGAGTGTTAATCGATTAACTTGGGCTTTTTCCAGAATATGGCTTTGGTGCAAAAAGCGGTAATTGGTAACCGCGACACCTATTCAACCGCCCCACCCCTTCTAGATGTGTTCTTTCCACTGATACCTAACAAGTAGTATTAGAGCTAGTACGACGTGCTAGCTCAATTGCATACGTGTGATCCTTAAGGGAAAACAAATGGGTTCTACCAACCCCTTTGGCGGTGACGGTGCATCCATTAACCGCCCTCCCATATTCAGCGGCAAAGGATACGCCTACTGGAAAGTCTAGATGAAGATATTCATTGAAGCCATTGACTCGGATATTTGGGAATCCGTAGCCAACAGGCCTTTCGTCCCAATGCATCTAGTGGACGATGAACCGAAAGAAAAGCCTAAGAGTTTATGGACCGATGATGAACGTAAAAAGGTTCAATACAACCTACGTGCTAAAAACATCATCACATCAATCCTATCATATGATGAATTCTTTCGGGTTTTGCAGTGTCAAAGTGCCAAGGAAATGTTGGACACTTTACAAGTGACTCAAGAAAGATTTAACGAAGTCAAGCATGCTAGGATGAATGCCCTGACACATGAGTATGACCTTTTCCGTATGTTGCCGAGTGAAACTATCAGCAACATGCAAAAGTGATTCACACATATAGTAAACCATTTAGTTGCTCTAGATAAAAATTTTACCAAAGGAGAACTAACTAATAAAGTTTTGCGTTGTCTTGACAGGAGATGGCAACCTAAAGTTACAGCTATCATGGAATCCAAGGATCTTGACTTCATGCCTTTGGCAAAATTATTTGGAAAGCAAGAGTAATCCATTGAGAAATGCATTATTGATATTCGGTTGTTCTAGAGGCCACTGATATGTAATGGCAAGAGTAAGAAGGATTCTGATTGTAATAGGCTTGACCACAGGTGAAAAAATTTCAGTATAGTCTACACCAGGTTGTTGATGAAATCCTTTAGCTACAAGCCTAGCCTTGTATCTATTTAGTGAACCATCAGCATTTTCTTTTACTCTAAACACCCATTTGCAACTAATAGCATGTTTATGAGAGGGAAGAGGAACCAGAGACCATGTTCCTAACTTGATTAGAGCATCAAATTCTTCTTGCGTAGCCTTTTGCCAAACTGGATGACCAAGGGCTTCTTTGACAGTTGTAGGTTCATTTTGAACTAAAAGTGCCCTGAGAACCTCTCTAGGGACTATAGATTTGTCAATCTCAGCCTTAGATCTTGTAACCATAGGATGAGATGGTACTAAAGCAGTGTTGTTGTCAGTGGTGGTATGATCATTAAGTTCTTGGTCAAATGATAAAACAAAGGGACTCTGAGATGTGAGGGAAGGTTGACTAAGGGGAGACACTGTATGTGAGTTTGTGGAGTGGGAAGGAGCATTAACAGGTAAGGAATTGGAGAGAAAAGGTGATGGTGACAGAGATTGTGTAGATGACAAGGGAGACAAGTAGGAAGAAGTAACTATAGGAATAAATTCATGAGTGACAGATGTGGTTGATGAAGGAGACACATGTGGCTGACTGTTTGGTGTGATTAAGTCAGAGGCATAGGGAAAAACATTTTCATTGAAGACAACATCTTTTGAGATATAAAGTCTACCCTCTTTTGACAAACACTTATACCCCTTGTGCATGGAAGAATAACCCAAGAATGTGCATTGAGATGATCTTAACTGTAATTTGTGACTGCTATAGGGTCTTAACAAAGGAAAACATGTACAACCAAAGACTTTTAGAAAGGTGTAGTCAGGGTTTGTGTTGTACAGGAGAAAATAATGGGATTTATTGTTGAGAGAAGGTGTGGGAAGTCTGTTTATAAGATAAATAGTAGTGGTAAAAGCATACTCCCAGAAGGTTAGAGGTAGATTAGCATGAGTTAATAAAGCTAACCCTGTTTCAACAATATGTCTGTGTTTTCTTTCGACAGTCCCCTGTTGATGGTGAGTATGAGGACAAGAGACTCTATGGTTAATACCTAGAGTAGTGAGATATCTAGTAAAAGTTCTAAACTCCCCACCCCAATCACTTTGGACAGCCTTAACTGATTTATGAAATTGAGTGTTAGCCATAGGAAGGGGCATAGTAATAGAATTTGGTGACTGAGGTGGAGGAGATTGAGCAGCCACATTTGCTGATAGAGCATCTGAAACATATTTGTGTTTATTTTTTAGCATCCTTGATTCAAAAGTAAGAAGGAACTGCTCCAATTCATGAATGGAGGGATGGTGAATTTGACTCTCAATTGAGGTTATAACATGATGAAAATCTTCATTCAAACCATCAAGGATGCAATCAACATGTTCTTCCAATGAAATTAGAGTGCCAAATGAGATCAATGAGTCAATTAGGGTTTTGACTCTTGAGAAGAATTCTGAGATATTGGAACATCCTTGTGAAAGAGACCTAAGTTAAGATCTCAATTGGAGACTCCTAGCCTTAGTATGAGAATTACAAAACACGTGTAACTCATTCCATAATTGCTAGGAATAAACACAACCTACAACTCGTGGATGTAGGGTTTCATAAATTGGATTTAGAATCCACGAGAATACAGCTTGATCTTGTTCTTCCCAAGTCGTGAATGTAGGACTCACATGACCTAATTCTCGTTCCAAATTAGTTACAAATCACGGAGGAATATCTGTATATTGAAAAAACCTAAAGGCACGGTTAGATTTGAGCATCGCAAGCATGAACTAGCTCCATGTTAGGTAGTTCTGCTCTATTAATTTCGTAGTAGGAACTTTTAGAGAGAAGAACGAAGAGTGAACACGAATCGGTGCAACAATGTTAGAAGATAATGGCAGAGAAGAAGCTTTAACAGGATGATCATTCACGGCAGTGGCCATTGGTGATGATACCATGTAAATAAAGCAAAGAATCGAAGAAGAAGAAGAAGTTGAGACGGTTATTGAGAGAGAGAGAGAGAATTAGAAAAGTAACTAACTCCTCATTCTGTTATTCAATTTCTATATTTCTAAAATTGTTACAAGATAAGAGCTCCTCACTTCTATTTATAGAAGTTAAGGACTCAAAGAAGATGGGACACATCAGCAAAGCTAAAGAGCTAGATATTATAAAAGAAGAACTTACTTATATTATATTACTCCTACATGATTTATAACCTAATGATGCATGTCTTTGAATGAAGTATGTATGTATGTATGTATGTATGTATGTATGTATGTATGTATGTATGTATGTATGTATGTATGTATGTATGTATGTATGTATGTGATAAATGCTAAAAAATATATATCATGATAAATGCTAAAAAATATATACTTTAAAAATAGTATAAAAATAACTAAAATAATAATAACATAAATAAATAACTATATTCTTTTGAAATTTACTCGTAAAAATATGATTTTTGTATATTAACTAAATAAAATATATTAGTTTATATTCAATTTTTAACTATTTAAATATAATTAAATTATAATTTCATAATTTATATTCATATCTTCTATAAACTAAAACAAAAAACATAATTTATATTAAATTGAAAATAATTGCGGTATCTGCACATTTGAACTTTTTTGATAGGATTACAAATTTGAAACTTAACTAAAAATGTTAGTTTAATTTAATGTGTAACAAACATGAGGCAAATAATGCAAAATAATTGGATTAATTTTTGGATTACATCAGAACACGTATATCACTAGAGAAGAGTCATAACTCATAAGCAAACCTTCATTAATATATAAATAGGTTTCCTTCGCTGTCTCTCTTATAAACCCCAAACAAGACGTTCTTAGCGCCGACTCTGCTCTTCTCTCAACCAAACCCTTCTCTTCCCCTTCTTCCATTTCTCTCATGGCAGCTGTTACTCCTTCCTCTGACAGTATCCTTTTCCCTCTTTCTCATTTTCACTATTTTATATACATTTGTTACCAATATGGAATCGGTTTAGTTTAGTAGTATAAGGTCCTGCCAAATTAACGACGAAAATGTCAATGGTTCGATTCCGGCAATCACATAACCTGAGAGGGGTTAGTTCCTTACCCAAAGAATGAGCCCACTACCATAAAAATATATTTATTACTTTTTTGTAATCATTCTTCGTTGCCCATTTTCTAAAGTTTGAATCTTTTTTTCTCTTCAATTCTCTGAAATATGCTTTTTCATGTTGATTCCATTTGTGGGTTTTGTCCATATAACTCAAAACCCTATTCCTTTTGTTCTATGTGTATGTATATAATTGTGTGTGTAGTGTTTTTATGTTTATAATGATTTTAGATCAGGGTTTTTTCTTTTTGTTATGTGTTTTTTTGTTGTTAAGTTTTCGTTTTTAGTCTTGTGCTTATGAAATAGTTGTCTTAATAAAAGAAAAGGGTTTTCCTTTACCTATATACTACTGTAGAAGCTGCAGATTTACTGCATAATTTATCCCTGGATTCCGAGTCCAAGACCATTGGAGTTCCTGACCCTGCTAAGAAGGTTATCCTTATGCTATTGTAACACTTGTTTTTTTTTGTTGGTGCGTAAATTATGTACAATAATTGAGTGTTTGTTGTTGCACTGTGTTAGCTGATTTTAGTGTATTTCAATTTCAATGCAGAATGGACATGCTTTTTCTAATGGTGCAGCTAAGGGGGTGTCCAAGCCATTCAATCCAAATCCATCCTATATGCCAAATGGATACTCATCTGCTGCATATTATTATGGAGGTAAGGTAAGCTGTTGTGGATTTTGAGGATAGATATATTGATAGCTTACCCCAGAAAGAATTTAGAGATTGATGATTTGTACTATTCCGTCTCGGAAAATGGTATGGTGTGTGATGTTGGGAGCTTTTTTTTCCAGGTTATGATGGGCATGGTGATTGGAATGCTTATAACCAATATATGAGCCTTGAAGGAGGAATGGCTCCAGTAAGCACCTTGTTATCTAGTTCCCAGACTTGTGATTAATTATATGTCTCTTTATACTGTCATTGAATATTATTTATTAGTATTTTTAGAAAAAATGCTACCCAAGCTCTATTGAATGGTGGCTAATTTCTCTTATGTATTCAATCCAAAAAATAAATGGCGGCTAATTTCCACATTGTTCTTGTGTATTTTCTTATACTTTTCGAATTATCTCATACATATTAATCCATATTAAGTTATAAATTTGTCCATATTGTAGTTGTTTAGAAATTTAAATGATTGTGCATCATTTGCAATTGTTGCTACTTCAACTTTGATCCTAGAACTATTCATTAATCTACTTGTATTTTGATGAAATTATAATCATTTCTTTTTTTGTCACTTTTCTTGTAAGTGTCATTTCTGGTCTTCCTTTTTATTGTTTCTAGCCTTCTAGTTTTGATTTGTTTCGTACCATTTTATGTGATAGAAAATATATAAAAGAAGCCTCAGTGAACCTGATAAGAGTTCTCTTTGATGTATGTGATAGCAGGGAGTTTACGGTGATAACTCTCCTTATATGTACCACGAAGGTTATGGCTTCACCCCATATGGAGCGTATCCACCGCCTAGTTCCTCTTCTCCACCTATTCAACATGATGGTCAGCTCTATGGGCTGCAACAGTACCAGTACCCTTCTTCTTATTACCAATCTCCAGCTCCTGATGTTTCGTTTGCTCCTAATAAAGTCAGTATTCCACAAGGGGAAATACCTGCAGCTGTTAATGCTAATCACGTTCCTTCGTCAAATGTTATGAATAAAGGAAACAATGTTAGCATTGCCAATGGTGATAGTACAAATAAAAATGGATTGAAGCCATTTTTAACAAATTCACAACACTCATCTTTGAATTCAAATGATTCGTATCCGGGGGCTAGCTTGCCAGCATATGTTCCTTCGTTAGAATATCAAGGTTCAAAAATGAATTCTTATGGTATACAGTCAGCAGTCCCTTCGGATGTGTCATTAATTTCTGATAGGCCGTCCAAACATGGACCAAATGTTGGACTATCTTCACCAGCGGTGCCTGTCAAAGATTTTACATCTCAAAGGAACCAAAGACTTCCTCAGCCAAGTCCACAATTCACGGTATGTTCCTCTTCATGAGTACAAATGTATTTGTAGGCTAAGCGAGCTTCAAGTGTCATTCATTTCTACATACTTACCTGACATGATTATAATACCTTGTATATGTTTCATGTGCTGTGGTACATTGCTCCCTGAGTCTCCCCCTTCATGTGCAACATTATGATTTCTATATGTTATATCATTTCAAAATTCAATTTCCATACTATTTGTGTTTGCAGAACTTGCATGGTTCCGGACATCCATATGGACTAGATCTGGTTTCTGGATTTATCAACAGAATGTACCCAAGCAACTATGGCCAATATGGAAACTCATTAAGATCTACTTCTCGTTTTGGATCTGCTGCATATGGATCCGGAACAAGGTTTAGTGATAACAAGTTTAAAGCCACAAATTATGGATATGGAATTGATCGTTTTAAAAGAAATATCGATGGTTTTAGTGAGCTGAATAAGGGACCTAGAGCTGCCAAGAGTTCTGATAATGGAACCGCAAAAAATATTGGACCTGTCACATTATTCCTGAAGGGACATGACCTTCCACCGAAGAGTGACAACAAGGAAGTGCCAGTGGTTGCCAATAAGGAACAGTACAATGGGGAAAGTTTTTCTGAAAATTTCTCTGATGCAAAATTTTTCGTCATCAAATCCTACAGCGAGGATGATATTCATAAAAGCATAAAATACAGTGTTTGGGCAAGCACCCCTAACGGAAACAAGAAGCTGGATGCAGCATATCAGGAAGCCAAGGAGAAGCCTGGTGGCTGCCCCATATTTTTGTTATTTTCTGTGAGTAATACGCAGCCCTTAGCTGGTAAATTCCTAGTTTTTCTTGGATTTTATTTGCTAAATTGCCCCTTTCTGCTTGTGTATTTTTTATGTAGGTCAACACTAGTGGACAATTTGTTGGTTTAGCCGAGATGGTAGGTCCTGTTGATTTTGATAAAACTGTAGAGTATTGGCAGCAAGACAGGTGGACTGGTTGCTTTTCTGTGATATGGCATGTCATAAAGGATGTTCCAAATAGCGCGTTGAGGCACATAACACTAGAAAACAACGAAAACAAACCCGTAACAAACAGTAGGGACACTCAGGAGGTATTTGCACAATGACTTATTTTATTATATCCCATCCACCTCATCCGCAATTCAACTGAAAAATGTTTGTATCATTCATTCTGCAGGTAAAGTTTGAGAACGGTGTTCAAATAGTCAAAATCTTCAAGGAGCATTCAAGCAAAACATGCATCTTGGATGATTTTGAGTTTTACGAGGGGCGCGAGAAGGTGACTCAGGAAAGAAAATCTAAAGAACAACAGCTCCCAAAACCGGTAATACTTGTTTGCGCATCATGTATAACACGTTTTGCAACTTTTTCGGTGTTACGTTGTTTATTAATATTCGCCTTCTTTTGTCTGGCTTCTTCTCCTGATTAAGCCTTTTAAATTCCTTGTTCAATAACAGGCCAACAAGCCAAGTGAATTAACATTTGGGACAGTTATATTACCCAAATCTCTTGATAGAACCTTGAAGAATGAATCAGTTAATACAGATGCAACAGTGTTAGAAGGGAATGGATCAACTACAGCACTTGAAGACTCTTCCAAGAGCTGTTAAACCAGTGGCAGTTATTTTATGTTTTTGCTTTGGGTTTTTTATTATATTTTATCTTTGCCTATGTTCTGTTTAATTTTTATATTTTGTTTTTCCATTCATTTGGTCATGGTGTGAGTGGTTGGTGTTGCAGTTTCAAATTATCCTTTGCTTGTTTGACCTTGGTATGTAGTGGAGTATCTCATTTTAGCTAGTTTAATAAAATATGACTACTACTTCAGTGAATCAATTTCATGGTGGTTGCCAAAAAGTATCGATGCTTTGAATATGGATGGAATTAAGACCAGTCACGCTTGTTAAAAAATTGTCTCCAATCAAGTTGAGTCCAGTTTAATGTGAGCTATTTGTTTAGTTGAACAGGCACAACTAAGGTGAACTTTATAGTAGGTTAACAAATTCAAATTTAACTGAGTAGCTTGAATAATTATAGTTGGTATACGGATATATAAAAAGAAAATAAACATTTTTTTAATATATAATATTCATATAATACATCAAAAGAAAAAAAAATGTATTTACTGATCGTGTATAAATTTTTACACTAACAATATATAAATATTACATTATTACATAGTATGCTTGTTTATATAAAAAATTAAAGATTGTTATAACAATAAAAAATGATTAACAAATTTGTCTATCAATTTAGTTCTGAATAAATTTTTTAATTAATACTTAAAGATGACGAATGATTAACAATTTGTTGGTTTAGTAATATAATATTCAACTAAATTCTTAGGATAATTGGATTCTTATGAGTGATATTTTATGAGTGGAATAATCATGAGTTCTTTACTCAAAAAAGTCAGGGAATATCATTAGTTAAACAAAAAATACAGTGAATATGGGTTAAAATAATTCCTAGAAGAAGTTATAAAAGGTTAAAAAAAATTGATTCATATTTAATATTTTCAAAACTATTTTAGAATTTTCAAATTTATAAGGCTAAATTGGTACACAAATTTTGAGTGATTAAAATTTAAAAACACCAAAGATTTGTGGAATTGTTGATTTTTAGTCCTGGTCATTTTGCTAAACAATTGGATTGACCCAAGCTAATTTAAAAGCCCATTTATATCAGAACATGCCAGATAAGCTCTACTTCTGGCTTAGAAATTTAAGGAGCGGGTCTAAAAGTTGCTGAGGATTATTAACTTATTTAAGTTAAAATTAATAAAAAAAATGTCGGAACTAAAACTAAAAGTAGCTCAAGTTCCGAGGACTGTTAACTTATTTAAGTAAGTTAAGATAGTAATACAATAAATTCTCTTGTATCTAGAAAAAGCCTAAACTGTACACTTTTATCCCAAATTAAACAAAAATGTGTTATTGTACGCTCACCATATTACACATATATGGTGTAACATGATAGTCCCCTGATTTGGGTTCTCTATTGTACGAGGACCGTTACATAGGTGTATATTATCACATTAAATATTGATATGTTAGAGGTATACTTAACCGTGGCGGAGCTTGATAAAGACAGCTGGAGCTGCCCTCTGGAATTTCTTAATTTTTTTTTATTTATATTGTTTTTAATATTTTACTTCAGATTGATTTTAAAGTTAAGAAATATACTATAGATTCTAAATTATTTTTGTCAAACTTTTCAACAAAAGTCCTAAGATTCTATGAATTTTTATAAATCATTATATTTATAATATATAAATTATTGTGAAAAAAACTATATCCTATGTATTTCAATGCGTGTAAGACATTTTTTTTCTTGTGATGCCAATTTTAACGTTTTATTATTGATGTTGTTACTCATTTATGTTTGGAAAATTTTCAACCATCTCTAAACTAAGTGCAACTTTGACGATACGCGAAAAGTGAATGCATTATTATTTGGTTGATCAAGTTATTTGTCTTATTTTAACTATTCTAGTTTAACTACTACATGAATGTCATTTTCAGTAACGAAGGCAACCAAATAAAACTATGTAGTAAAATAAAAAATAAATTTCTTGTAGACAAAATGATAACTTATATTGAAATAAATAACTAAAAAGTTTACTCTTGATTCAATCATCAATAAATTGAACTATTTAACAAAGAGTGGCGCTTTAAATGAATGCAAAATTTTCTTTAACTTCTTTAATTATTAACTATTATTATTATTTAGAATTAATATATTATTTTGAAATTTTAAAATAATTATATATATTTTTGTTACTAAATTAATCTTAATTACTAATTATAATTAAGTATTGTTACACCTCCTAAATTTGGGATCAAGATTCAGTAAGTTTCTACAGCTCTTTTACAACTATTTTTAGTGTTACTTTTTTGTAGGTTTGAATGAACTTTTGATAAAATTATTTCTTGTTAGTTATAACTTATTTATGTAAATGAGTACACATCATTGGTTACTTTTTTTTTGTCGTTCATTCTTTAATTGTAGGTAAAAGTCTGGTTCGTTCTTTATAGGAACCAATTCACAGTTCTCTATAGGGATGATAATGGATACTTGGACCCGAGGGTACCCACAATGGGTCAAGTCTGGGTCCATGTTTTGGACTCACAGGTAAATGAGACCCGTTATTGCTCTGAGTAACGAGGTACCAGACCTGCTATTCCTTCCTAAATCTATATAAAATATATATAGCAACGTCATTGTCATATTTGTAATGTTATATTGTAATCTATAATCGTAATATGATATTAATTCATAAATGTGATGTTATGTTGTTAATTTATAATGTTATGTTATTTGATATTTATATTTGTTTGAGTAAAATAAGTTGTATTTAATAGTCAACTTAAATTGTGTTTAAATTTATAAATTAAGTTTTTTTTATTGATTACCTAAATAACATATAAGATTACTGGAAAGAAACACATAATTACATAAATTACTCACAATTATTTTTAAAGTTTTTGAATTTCTGCTGGGTACCCAAGGACCTGCAGGTAGCAGACCTAGCAAATGTCAACACGGATTTAGGATGGGTATGAATTCAAAGATGAAGCAATAGGTTGGGTCTCAGTAACTACCCATATCCATTCTTATTCCTAATTCTCTACCAAATTGAGAGTATTATATTACAATGATCACTTGTTACTGTTTTCCGTTCTAAAGAACTTGGGGTGTGCACACGATGTAAATTTTATTTCACCATTCATATGTAAAAAGTTATTTTTTTTCTTCTTTTCGACCATATCCACTTGTGAGAAAAGGGTCGTATAAAAAGTGTTAAAATAACATAATTGAAAATAAAATCGTAACACATGGTTGTGTACAGTTAAGGATCATGAGCCTTAGCTATAACATGCTACTCACTAGTCTGTGTGGAAGGTGTTAAAGGAGCACATTCCTTGTCCTCAATGGCTTCTTTTCTTTCCTTATCTCTTCCCAAACTTAACTTAATTAAGGCCTCTTCAGCAGCATCTACTACAACTACAACTATTCTTCCCACTCCTGAGGCACTGAATGAGAAATTTGGCAGAAAAGGCATCAAATTCTTGGAGTCTAATATTGTTGAGCTGACAGTGAGAAATGGCAGCTCCTTGAGACTTAGCATCCCTGATGCTCATGTAACATCTTACAAACCAAAAGTTTATTGGAAAGATGAAGGCTTTGAAGAGGTTCTTTATACAATTCCTCCTATTGATGGAACACCAGGCCCTTACAAAACAAAAGGTGGGATTGGTTTGGTCTTAAATGAAGTTGTGCAACCTGGTGCTAAAGCGTTACTACCCTCCACTTTACAGTGGACTGTAACTGATGTTGACTCTGATTCCATTGATGCTCTCCAGGTACCCTAAGATACCTTTTCATATTGTTTTAAATTGGGGTCCGCATCACGTAGTGCAGCCACAATACTGTGGTTGAGTGACCGCCACAACCATGGTGTGACACTGAATCATAATGATGCGCCACATCAAGCTACAATGCAACCACATAGATTGCATCAGGCAACATTTGACTATATGAGGCAGCATCTAGTCGCCGGATCAAATTCAAAGATATTTTTTTAATCACAAAAAAATTCATATTACAATAACAACAATCACATTAACCACAACCATGACCGCAATTGCGACCACAAACACAATTTAAAAGAGTGCCCTTTTGCTTGAAAATTCTATTTGCTTCTTAATTATCAGTCTTACCATTTAGCACAAACAATGTGTTAGAGATATAACAAAGTCATTGATGTGGCTTTTACCTAAAAGTTTGAGTTTTCGTAAGGGATAATTCATGGTATGAATGTATGATACTATGATACCAAGAGACATTATGACTAAGTGGTCCAGAGTTTGCTTTTTTGCTGCTTCCATTTTCCTAATAAACAAGTTGAATTTCAGTACAAGGCAGGTGAGTCTGCCTGTAATTAATGTTTCTTCTTCTTCTTGCACTGATAGAATTACTGAAAATTGTTAATTGTTTTTTGTTGGTTTCCTTCTTTTCTCTTTTCTGCAGGTTGAATTGAACTGCACTAGTAGATTTATTGACATCACATATGTTGTGACCCTCTATCCTGTGAGAATGGCCACAGCAGTTATAGCCAAGAACAAAAGCCCCCAACCTATCACTCTAACTAATGCTATACTAAGCCATTTTAGATTCAAGAAAAGAGGTGGAACAGCAATTCAAGGTCTCCGAAGCTGCTCATTCATCTCACACCCCCCACTTTCTTCGCCTTTCGAAATCTTGACTCCACCAGAAGCAGTAAAATCTGAGCCACAGAGATTGTTTTCCTTTGGTGCTGAGCCTGAACCAAAGCCAGGCTCATGGACAAAGCAAGATCTGTCTCTTACCCTCCTTGAGAATAAGATGAGTAGAGTATATGCTGCCCCACCAAAAGAAAGATCAAAGGCATTTTATCACACTCCACCTTCCAAGTTTGAAACCATTGATCAGGTAAGAATGCAGCTATTGAGGTGTAATTTTTTTATTTTTGAATTTGATGGGGCTGACGCAACAAAATCATTGTGATTTGGTGTCACGTCACAATTACGATGTGATACAGTTGCGGTGGCCACCATAACCGCAATATTGTGATCGCCATCATATGATGTGGTACGCAATTTGAATCATTAGCGGACCTCTAAACAAACATTTTAAGTTTCTCCTGTACTAAATTTGGTGAAGGATTTTGCATGTTTGTTTGAGTAGTTCTTGTTTGGTTATTATTTTTTTCAGGGACGTGAGCTTTTCTTTAGGGTGATAAGAATGGGGTTTGAGGATATTTATGTATCTAGCCCTGGTTCCTTGGCAGAGAAATATGGGAAGGATTACTTTATCTGCACTGGCCCTGCTTCGATCTTGGTGCCTGTGACTGTGAATCCTGATGAAAAGTGGAGAGGAGCACAAGTTATTGAGCATGATAATCTTACCTGATTGATATCTAAAACATTTTCCTTTCACCCTTTATCTCTCTTCCTTCTGCCTCTCCTCCACCTTGGCTTATAGTTTTGTGCTTGTTTCTGGAGCAGGATTTGCATTTATCTTCCAAAAAATTATATATAGAATGTCAATGTTTTGTCAATAAACATAATCTATGATAGAACATTATGACATCATTCAATACATGTAGCCTAGCCCACCTAGTAAGTTGTTTAATTGAATAATGTCCCATACTATCTCAGCCAAAATAGAAAAACAAGAATAATGTACAATACTAGAAGGTTTTCATTCCAGTGGATCCTTAATAGTTGGGGTGCTAAGGTAATGAAAACTTCTTAACCTGTCTTACATTTATGCTCACATGGTATAAAACATTAAACTTGTTAGTTATAGTAAGAAAAACCAGAACGAAAGTGCCTTTCTGGATTTTTGTCACTCAAATTCCAAGCTTCCAAGTTCGAACTAATAAATAACAACGCAGTTTTGTACTTCCTTCCGCAATAAAAAAATACATGCAAGCTTATTGTGTTACTGCCAATTGAATTAAGCTGCTGTTAAACTTAAGCTTCAAATATTTATAAGATTCCTCGGAAATGGAGTGAACCTCACGTTTCATAATATATGACGGAGCTTTGAAGTCAAAATTTAGAAAATGAGTAATTTCATTCCATTCCATTTATTTTCTAGTAAGGCTATGTTTCAGAATTATGAAGAAATGGGAAGGAGAGGAATCAAGGGGTAAGGATGAGGGAGGAAGGGAAGAAGAAAGGAAGATAATCATCACCTTGAGAAGTGTGAAATTTAGATGAGAGAAAAATAAAATAATGATAATGCACATTTTTTTTTTATTTTTTCTATAAAAATATAATTAATAATGAGAAATGATCAATAATATAATTATATGATTTGACTAATTGTATTGAAGTATTTTGACATTTTATTACTAGAAAAGCCAAAAATTAAGGGAACTACGAAAATAGACACGTGAGAAATTCCAGATGGCTTTAAAAATTCTTCAAACATTCCCTTCTCTTTCACCCAACTACCAAATAAAACAGACTTTTCAAAGCCCTCACTTTCTTTCCATTCACCTCCAAAACTATACTCTCAAACAAAGCATAGTATGTTGGGTCATCACTCATCATGAAGTAATGGTAAATTTAGATTAATACTTCCACAATAGATTAATACAATCTTGCACAATCACACAGGCGTGTATAATCCGACATTTCATATCTCTGAGTTTTATACATTATTACTGTATCATTCACCATTAATATTTAATTGTTATTGACTTTTCAAAAAAAGTAATCTAAATAAATGGTGGATGATAAGCGTATGTGTATAAATCTTTACACTGACTGCACTCTTACCTTAAAGCAAAAACAGAAGATATATAATTCAAACCCCATATGTAATTTTTGGGGAGAGTGGGGGAGTGTTGTTCTGAGGGGATTTGTAACAAACCTTACCCCAATTAATCATAACACAACTCTAAAGTTATGCATTCACTGAGAAGTGAAAAAATCTACTGATGAATGAGATTTTAAATGGTGCTAACTGCTAAGGCTCATTCATGACATTGTGGCAGTAATCTGCAAGTTGGACAATACCACTTTCCCTTGAACCTTGTCTCCTGTGTTAGGCCAACACATACATAGTGGAACCATTCTCCTCCTTGGCACTATAGTGGAAAAAAAAACATTAAAGCTTTCAGATTCAAAACTAGCAAGGCGAAAAAACAAAAAAAGTGAATCACTGGAAAGAACTATATCACCAGAAAACCCAATAATGTAAAAAAAATTGCAATAATTATGAATGAGCCATTTAAAAAAAAGGTATTAAACACTGATCATCAGTATTGTAGTAAAACTCCAAAAGTTACAGAATATATATGTAGTTTCATGACACAACATAGATATAATTTATAGGACCAAGAGTCTGTAATATAACACTTAGCCTTGGTTAATTAATACCAATATATATGCATCTACTGTCTCGGGGTGGAGGCAGACGCCATCAAGAGTTGATTCTTTAATATAAGATTTTAAAAAACCTCCCATGTGCAGAATTCTGAAATTTATGTTAACCTTGAGTCACCTGCTGATTCATGGTGCATATGTATACAGATAGCTGCTGAACTATTTTTTTGTGGATAAAAGAAACAGCTTCATGTTCCATAAATGGTTAAGATCAAGATAGAAAAAACATAGATAGCAACGTTAACCCAAAATTCATGCCTCTTTTCTGAGATGCCAAGTTACATCATTATTTTATGTGATCCCATAAACAATATACCTTAAGCATTGTAAATATTCTGTGGCAGAGTTTTGCATCTAGCTTTTGAAAAAGTCATAAAATTGGTAAATTGAATAGTGGATAAAGACCATATAGTAATGAACTTGAAGAGGAATGTCAAATACAACCTGCATTCTACCAACCCAACTTCCCCAGAGAAAAAGAAAGAGGTATATAACGCAGACAGAGAAAGAGAGCAAAATAAAATTTACTTACAGTTTCATTGTCACAAGCAATCATATCTCCAAAAGACACCTGAGCAATAAGATAGAACGCTTCAGTTTCTTAGTACAGTGTTTTAAGCAAAAAATTAAATACAATATAGCGTAATTGACCATGAGAATTGGAATAATAAGACATTATGAACAATAAATCAGAACCTGATGACAAACACAGTATCTAGGTTCATTTGGATCAATGGGTTGATCGACATCCATTGGAGTTGCATATTCCTTTTTATGGCTTCCTGGTGGAGGCATTAGCTCAAAGTCCCTATCACGCTCCCGATCCCAATCTCTGTCCCTGTAATCAAGTCTCTTCGATTGAGGTGTTCCATATGAGGGCCTGCGTTTTTCAGGTTTAGGGACTATAGGCAATGGGGGAAGGATTGCTGGTTCTTCTGGTGGTATTTTCCCCTCTGATAAAAACAAATGTGAAAGACAATGATATATAAGAAAGATCTAAACTTGATAATGTAACAGAAACCATTTTAATAACATTTTGGAAAGTTTTTTTTTTATATAAAAGAAAGACCACTAGATTCCAAAAATATCCCTTTTCTTTTTAACTATTTCTTTCTAATGCATTGTGTTTACTTTTGTTTTGGTTGATCTAGCTTCTATCATTACATGTTACTTTATAGAGGTCTAACAACACTAAACTATACACTTCCAAATAACTCCTTTACCTGAAAAAATCAAACATACTTGTAATTGGGCATCAACCAAGAAAGAACAAAACACTTTTGGGACAAAATTGGACAATCAATATCAAACCTTAGATAACCATGTTGCTTTTTTTTGGGGGGGGCTTATACATATAGATATGATTATTGCATTGCACTCTTTCACTTGATTCTTATCCCGGTAAATTTGTTAACCAAAATTAATGTGCAAAAAGACTAGCAGATTATAATTATAGATTAATTTGAAGGAAAATAAAGTTGTGCATACATGACATTAAGTAAACCAGAACGCAATTTACATGGTTATTTTACCTTGTTTTAAATCTTCAGCAAAGTTGTTTAGATCCTCATCAAGTCGTTTTATATGGCTATCTATCTGAAGCAAATAAAAGAAGATTGAAACTTGTAAACTCTGGCTGATGTTCCTTTTATGCATTAAGAGGAACCAAAATGAAAAAAAAATAAAAAAATCACATGAACATGACTTCCTAGATAACACTTGTGCATGTGATCATTGAGCAAAGTGCACCCTAGAATCATTGCAAAGCAACCCTTTTCACATTATGCATATGTATATAATCACAATATAGGACCAGACTTCGGACCATCTTGAGTCATATAATGTAAGTTGACACTAACACATAAACAACAAGAATAAGGGCGCTCCTACAGAATAATTTTAAGAAACTGTTATACAATAGCATTTCGTCAAAACTGTAAGATATTGGTATCGAAGCATTGGAGCCTAGCTTTTAGGGTAGAGTTAAGCCAATTTACTTTCTTGCAAAATTCCACGCTCTAGATGGGTCATTTCTAGGCATGAGAGGGTGTGTTCAAGTATTTAAGTCCCACATCAGTGGATGATGTCAAGAGCCATTCATAATGACTTGGGCAATCCTTCTCCTGTGATCTGGCTTTTGGGGTGGATTTAGGTCCATCTATTCTAACAAAAACAAATAAAAGCTAATACACACACTTATTATCTAAAACAGACAAAAGTTCGGACTATTTAGTTAAGCATGCAAGAAAAGAATCAAGAATATAGATAAACTAAATTATTACACTTAATGGTTCTAACTTCCAAACTTTCACGTCCAGCAACTCAATGTTTGATATCTTCTGGCTAAAGGCAAATGCATGTATTTCAAACAAATATGGAATCACGCGGAATCTATTTAGCTAAAAAATAATGCATATAGAAATTCTTAAATCCTAAAACTACAAAGGTATCATCATAAGCCAGATAGTTAAAGTTGTTAAGGGCTATTTTGTTTGTTGGAACTTCCCTTTCCAAACCTTCCCCATGCAAGCCATACACAGAGTGATCCCATCCTTGATAAATGAGGCTTCTCTGGCAGGAAGGAGAAGCTGAAATATGAGGTTTATAAATTTCCAACTGAAGGAAAATGACTATAGCTTTATCAAGTACCAGGTGAAGACTAGAACACTTAGGAGAGTAAGAAAAGAGTACAGGTGTACTGACTTCAAAGATGTGTTCATGAAGATACGTTTCTGCTTGCTATAACAGTTACGGAGGAAAATGACTACAGGTTTATCAAGTACCAGGTGAAGACTAGAACACTTAGGAGAGTAAGAAAAGAGTACAGGTGTACTGACTTCAAAGATGTGTTCATGAAGATACGTTTCTTCTTGCTATAACAGTTACGGAGGAACTCAGTTACTTAGCAAACAAATGTAAACTCTTCTACATTTCAGAGTATGTATAACATTTTTGTAAGTGTAAGTGATTCTAGTAGCCTCTTGGACTACAACATGATCCTATCCCGTCATTAACGCCTAAAAATTATACTTGTGTGTGTTTGATGCTATACATAGTCGATCTTAAGCTAGGATAAAAGGTGAAGGTTGTGTTCGGCAGTCGACAGCCAATATAAAACTTTGTCGAATCTCTATGGTATGGACAATCACATATCTCACAAGAGCAAAGATAGCAAATTTATTTACAGTATGCAAGCATAATGTCTACGTGATATGTTCACCTCTAATTTTCAAAAACAATTTAATCACATTATCATTAAGGCACTCCATTATGCTATAGATATCATCTTATCGGTGTTATCATACAGAAAGCCCTTGCGGCAGCGATTATGACATGTTTCGTCATCATAATCCTTGTTTTAGGTTCCATTCATTAACAAAAAAGTTCGCATATTTTCCTGATATATATATGCATTAAACCCTATTTTAAGTCTCAAAGAGGATAGTTAATCAAATAAAAAGAAGGAAAAGCTCACCAGGTCATATGCTTGCCGTGCCAACAAAACCTTCTCAGTACATAGACTTAATGCACTATCCTGATTTGCCTCGATTTCTTTTCGCATTTTCTCAATAGCTGCATCGTCTTCCTCATTTACATAATTGTTATTATTATAGTTATGGCCACTAACATAGTTACCCTTTTTAGAGCCATGCGATGCAAACCCCATACAGTACTTTGTTTGCTGCCTGGTCTGGTTTATCATAGCTTCCATCATAAAAAAACCAAAAGAAAAACTAAAATTAATAAACAGAGAAGAAGACATGAAGAGAAACAACAATGACTGCAAACAAAGTGTAAACTAAGAAATTACATATTAATATGGTTTTAAAATGAGGGTCGCAACACGTCATGTGGCTCCAATGATTCAGTTGCAGCCGCCACCACAACCGTATTAGACCATGAGGACCGTAGTAGTCCCATTAGGTCACAATGCAACCATGATTTAAATGTTAAAACCATGCGTACTAGGAAACAGGAGTTGATATGGCACCCAAAATTTTGATGTAGTAGTTATGATTGCCCGAATTTTTTATGTATTTTAAAAAATTATAAATTTCTTTAGTAGGCTTCCCTAAATAAAATATTATTCTTCTTTGACCTCCCCAACATCTTCTAACTCCGCCTTTATTTCCCTCCCCATAATAAGGGTACTGTACCAAAGTTGTTTGCCAATTTTTGTTGAAATTTGGTTTTATTATGAATGTCTGACACATGTATTTCCGGTTACCCATACCCTAGAAATATAAACAGCAAAAAATACATAAATATTTGAAAAACGTATTAAATATTAAATACACGTAACATGGTAATAACAAAGGAATATTAAATCATTATCATCATTGACTCTTAAATAAAATACAAATCAATGGTGGATGATGCACCTATAAATCTTTATACTCTCAATGCATAGATATTACACTCAATAGTATATAACAGGTAACTTAACCCTAATCCCAAAAACAAACAAGATGGAAAATTTTGAGAAAGCAATTACATTGGGATCGTTCATCGAGTTCTCGAACAGTATTGAGCAGTCTCTGAAGTTCAGCGGGCAATGTACTGGCATCTATGGAAATGGAAAATTCAGCGAAAAATCCGAAGATAAATTCCGGAAAAAAATGGGGGAAAAGGTTCTTACACTCCAAATAATCATCAACGTAGACTCCAGTACGTGCAATTGCCATTTTGAAGGAGCGATTATCGTAATTGATGAGGGTTAGGGTTTACGATTGCGAGCCCTAGCTGGTTGAGATCCGAGGGAGATGAAAGAGTGAAACGCTGTCGTATGATGTGTGATATTTAAAGAAATTTATTTTAACTGAATCAGCGGTAACTGGTAAGGTAAAATGACCGTTGGTACTTGCATGTCTGGTAAGGCGGGGATTTCTGTTGTTACTGGGTCCTAAATATGCTTCTTCTCTACTTTTTAGCTTAACTTTCTATTTTCCATTTTTTTATATTTTTAGTTTCTTTCTATTCAATATTAATTATGCTTCCATTCTAGTTTTTTTCATTATTTATTTGCAACACCTTTTTAATATTTATAATACTTAAAAGTAATTTTTTTAATTACCAATAAAAAAATGGAAAGAATAATATCATATTATAAATGTTCTCGACTAGAAAAAAGATGTTTTTTTTTGGAGAAAAATGTGTGTTCTATACTAAAAACAAAAATCAAAATAAGGATTGAAATATGATGAATTTTGGTTAGATCTCAAGTTAGAATTGAAGCCCAATAAATAGGATTCAAAAGTAATAATCAAAGGAATATGTTGGGAATCATTCGTCAATGTTTTTTAGTCAAACTATCTAAGAAATACATGTTAATATCATATATTGGTTTCTCAAAATTGGATGATTATCTTAGCAAAATGAATAAAGTTGAAATAATCAAACATTTGATTGTAGAAGCATCTTCAAACTGTTGATTTTGGAACATGATATTCTTGAGAAAAACATTCACAAAATATAAAATTGAAGACATTGTACCTTGAAGCTCCTACTCTACTTTGGCACAATCTTTATAATGAAAAGAATGATTATTAATCTTATCAAGTCAAAAAGGAAAGTTACTCTTGGAGAATAATTATTTATCTAGAAAGTATATCTAAGAAGAAAATTATGATCTACCATAAGAAGTGATAGAGGGTATACTTTGAAGTTTTATGGTGTTTCTCAAGATAATGAGTCTGAAGGCCAAAAATCCACAACTTGATTTTGATAAAGACAATAATTTGCTATAGAATAAGTTCATTTTGATAATAAAGGAAATACCAATTTACTATTTGCAATTTGCTATATAGAAATTTCATTGTTTAGTAAAGGAAATAGCTTTTCAATAATTTATATTAAAGATTTTAAACCAAATGGTTTGGAAAATACAAGTTTAAATAGGAATCATTGTACGACCTAGAAAATAAAACACCAATAAAACTCATATTAGCATCACTAGAGCTTGAGCTAGAATGGACGCTAATAATAAATAGTTTGGGAGGAATTTGAGTACCGAGATGATGAGGTAAAAGGAAGAATGGATGAGAGGGCTGCAGTTTTGGTCAATGAGGAATGTGGGGAGTAGGTCCACAAGTAAATACTCCAATGACTTTTAATAAATCATCTCGTACAAACGAGACATTCACAATTCCTATTGAGAAGTGTATCACCCTATGTAAATTTTTTTTCTCACGATATGATGGGTTCTAATTGGCCATTTTGGGAGCAGCGTCATGTCTCAACCTTTGGGCCACTATGAGGAGCATATTTTGTAAGCAATAATATAATTGAGATAAAAATAAAGAGGAATAGATGGAGAAGATGATGAAGTAGCTCAAAACCCTCAAAAGAGCAAGAGCTCATGGTTCATTCAAAATTGAAGAGTTATGCCCTACAACTAACAATGGATCCTAAAGGATTTCAAGGTTCTAGTACTTGCTTCAAGTTTGTAAAACCTTGGTTAGGAATATGTTTCTCCAAGAAAGATTTAGGCAAAGCCACCTATATATTGGGTATTATGATATACAGAGATAAATAAAAAAGGTTGTTTGGTCTAAGTCAAAGTGCATACATTGATAAAGTGTTGAAATGGTTCAAAATGCAAGATTCTAAAAGAAGATCTTTGCCTATGTCACATGGCATAAACCTTATGAAGACCCATTCTCCTTCCAATAAGCAATAAAGAGATGGCATGAATAAGATCCCACATGGCTTGACAATTGGATCTAACATGTATGCATGTTACGTACTCAACTAGATATCTCGTATGTATTAAGCGTGATAAGTAGATACCAATCTTATCCTGGTGAAGGTAAGTGGACTACTGTCAGGAACATCCATAAGTACTTGAGAAGGACTAAGGATGCATTCTTGGTATATGGAAGATAAGACAAGGTAAGTGTAATGGGTTACGTTGACGCGAGTTTCCAAAAGTGATAAAGATGACTCACAGTCACAATTGAGTTACATGTTCAATTTAAATGGTAGCACTCTGAGTTGGAAGAGTTCAAAGCAAGAAATAGTTTCTTATTCCATAAACAAAGACTGAGCATATTGGTGCTTCAAATGCGTCAAAGGAAGAATGTTGGATTAGGAAGTTCATTTTGTAACTAGTGTTGTTCCGAACAATGTGGACCCAATGAGTGATATTGTGACAACAATGGAACCATTGCATAAGCTAAAAAACTAAGATCCGACCAACTATCCAAACATATACTTAGGACTATTTCATCTCATTCAAGAGATAATTCACAGAGGATACATTAAAATATGCAAAGTACATAGTGATGATAATATTGTTGACCCATTGACTAAACATCTTTCCCAGAAAAAGCATGATATTCATCTTAAAACATGCATTAAATTTATGCTTGATTAGCCTAGTGTTAGTGATAGATTATGAATGTATGCACATATAATAAGCCTTCAAAACCAACGCATTATGAGTTATGATGTGTCGGACTGATCCACCATGAGAACATTGCAAGAATTTTAACATCCATTTTTTTAGCTCTATGCTCATATGGTTATAAAGATAGATATAGATATCAATATATGTGCCGCAACCCCGCTTTCGTGGACGCGACGAAAAATATGCAATTAAATGTAATGGAGTCGCCATCGATGTTTTTTTAAAGGGAAAACATGAAAAACCAATTTTTGAAAATATGGTTGATTTGCTCAAAAATAGAAATTGAGTTCTGGAGTCGGTTACAAATGAGGAAGGTATTAGACACCTAATACCGCTCGTTATAAAAATGGTACCTAGATAAGTTATGTGAATATTTATTCAAAACATTATTTTTACCCTCACCTTATTAAACAAAATAAAGAAAGACAAAAAAAAACATTTTTTTATTTTTTGTGTGCCTCACAGGGAAACAACTGCTCCTACGTATCTCTAGCTGCAATAGAGAAATCAAGGCTATATAGTTCTTTCAGAAAAAAGGTTGATTGGTTGATATATTTTATTTATTTATTTTGTTTATTAAATAATAGCATAAGATAACGCGACAGGTCATTGGTCCCATAGTGCACTACCTCTCCTTAATTTAGTTTAGAAAATGTCAACTTAAGGTAACGTGACAGGGCACAAGTCACATAGTGCACTACCTCTCATTGATTTAATTAAGTTATTTTGAGAATGTTAATTTAGGGTAACGCGACAGGACACAAGTCCCATAGTGCACTACCCCTTATTGATTTAGTTTTGAAAATGTCAATTTAAGGTAACGCGACATGACACAAGTGTCATAGTGCTCTCTCATTAATTTAATTGTTATTTTGAGAATGTCAATTTAGGGTAACGCGATAGAATACAAGTCCCATAGTGCACTACCCCTTATTGATTTAATTTTGAAAATGTCAATTTAAGGTAACGCGACAAGGCACAAGCCCCATAGTGCACTACCTCTCATTGATTTAATTAAGTTATTTTTATAATGTCAATTTAGGGTAACGCAATAGGGCACAAGTCCCATAACGCACAACCCCTTATTGATTTAATTTTGAAAATGTTAATTTAAGGTAACGCGACAAGGCTTAAGTCTCATAGTGCACTATCACTCATTGATTTAATTAAGTTATTTTGAAAATGTCAATTTAGGGTAACACGACAGGGCACAAGTCCCATAGTGCCCTACCCATTATTGATTTAATTTTGAAAATGTCAATTTAAGGTAACGCGACAGGGCACAAGTCTCATAGTGCACTACCTCTCATTGATTTAATTAAGTTATTTTGAAAATGTCAATTTAGGGAAACACGACAAGGCACAAGTCCCATAGTGCACTACCCATTATTGATTTAATTTTGAAAATGTCAATTTTGAGGTAAAGCGACAAGGCACAAGTCCCATAATGCACTACCCATTATTGATTTAATGAAGTTATTTTATATTGCATTTACGTATATACCTAAACATATTACTAATTTATAAAAGAGAAAATAAATAAAAAATTGATTAAGTAAATAAATAAACTAAAAAAAGGAACTAATAATATAATAAATAAATAAACAAAAAACGAATTTTAATAAATAAAAAACAAAAAACACAAACTAAACCTACACAACACGTAAAGCATACATAGGAAATGGAAATTGAAATTGGGGATTTTGGGGATAGGGTTTTGAAATTGGTTTGGAATTTTAGGGTAAAATTGATTTGGGGTTTAGGGTTTAATTAATATAGGAATTAGGTTTTGAAATTAAATTGGGATTAGGGCAAAATTAAGTTGGGGATTTAGGGTTACAATGTGGGAACCCCTACAGCCACTGCCTGGGAAGAGAGACTACGGGAACGCACAGATAATGAGGAACTCATAGTCGAAAATAGGATGAGACCACTTGGGGTCAAGACACAATCACGAGACCACTAGGGGGTCAAGTGTAAAGAGAGACCACAGGAACGCACAGATAATGAGGAACTGTGGGTCGAAAATAGGATGAGACCACTTGGGGTCAAGACACAATCACGAGACCATTCGGGGTCAAGACACAATCACGAGACCAATGGGGGGGTCAGGTGTGAAGGGAGACCACGAGAACGCACAGATAATGAGGAACTCTGGGTCGAAAATAGGATGAGGCCACTTGGGGTCAAGACACAATCGCGAGACCACTCGGGGTCAAGACTTTCGGCCATGCATGCATATGATGATGCAAATGCAAACGATGTGAATGCAAATGATGCACGAGTAAGGTGACGGTGTTTGTGATGATGCATGTATAATGGGTTACACATATGTGATTAACTTAATTATCATTATGAAGTCTGCTTGAAACCATCACGCTTCCTCCACGAACAACAACTAATCCAACCAAGATCGATCATGTCTTAATTCTTCCATTTTTTGGGACTACAAGATCTATTTGGGATATTTCCCTCCATTGCCACTAGAAGACATATCAATTCCTTTCTCCATTAACATATGCATCGGGTTTACGATTCGATGAGTTTAGTATCATGAGCCACTAGTGAAACATATTATCATAAAAGTTATTTGATCATGAAGTTCGAATATCATATTTACGCAACTTGAGATTTATCTAAGTAAACATGCATGCACATGGGTAAGGGAGGGAAATGGATGAACTTTCTTCTATTGATATTCAAAGAGTTTTACACGGGGAGATTCGAGAGTATGTACGCTACACATGATAATTCAAGTTACAAAATTTTTTTTTGCCCTAGTATAAAGTAATTGCTTGTTCATCAATCAATCGCTTATGATGATCGAATAACTGAACTGTTGTGTCATGCTTGTTTGATTCCTCCAAGAAATCCCATTGCCTTCTGCATTGCTCGCAACTCCCATGATCCGCAAGTGTGACATCGGTTCTACACATGTGTGACAGTCTTGCAAGAGAAACGCCTTTCTTATTTGCCCTAACTTTTGCTTAGGTCGCCCTTGTAGGTTTTCAACCTAATAGGCTTTTGTTTGTGCCCTAATTTTCGCTTAGGTCGCCCTTTCGGGTTTTCAACCTAACGGGTCCCTTTTTTATTATATATTTTTTATTCATAGAATCTCTTGACTGCGTCTGTGTTCACAGATCTGGGTAGAATGTTGCCATCCATGTCTTGCAAGACTAGAGCTCCTTCCGAGAATGCATTCTTGACAATATAAGGACCTTCATAGTTTGGAGCCCACTTTCCATGAGCGTCTTCCTGATCCTGATTTGGGAGTATCTTCTTAAGCACTAGGTCCCCTGTGTCAAAAGCTTTAGCCAGCCTACCCAGGTATAATTGACCATGGAAGATGGCCGCCAACCTCTTCTCTTCAATCATGTTCAACTGCTCATACTTGGCTCTGACCCATTCCGACTCCTCGAGCTCGGCTTCCATCAAAACCCTAAGCAAGGGGATTTCGACTTTGATGGGTGAAACTGCCTCCATCCCGTACACTAGTGAGAACGGGGTTGCCCCAATACTTGACCGAATGTTGGTGCGATATTCATGTAGAGCATGTGGTAACTTTTCATGCCAATCCTTGTAGTTTTCCACCATCTTGGCCACTATATTTTTGACATTCTTGTTTGCCGCTTTAACCGCACCGTTCATCTTAGGCCTATACAGGGTCGAATTGTGATGCTTGATTTTGCACATTTCATACAACTTATTCACTTCGCCACTGTTGATATTAGTGCCATTCTCAATGATTATCCTTTCTGGGATCCCATATCTACAAACGATCTCTTTCCAGAGGAATCTGACGAACACCTTTTGAGTGATACTATTGTATGACGCAGCTTCTACCCACTTGGTGAAATAGTCTATGGCCACTAGAATGAAACGATGACCGTTGGAAGCCTTGGGGCTTATAGGCCCAATCACATCGATTCCCCACATTGAGACAGGCCATGGGGCGACCATACTCTGCAATGGGAAAGGTGGTGCATTGATTCTATCCGCGTACACCTGGTATTTTTGGCACTTCCTGACGTAACCCACATAGTCCGCCTCTATAGTGGTCCAATAGTAGCCACTTCTCAGAATTTTTCTTGCCATCATGTGACCATTGCCATGAGTTCCGCATATCCCTTCATGTACCTCATTCATGATTAGCTGGATTTCCCTAGTATCAACACATCTGAGGAGCGTACCATCATGACTCCTTTTGTATAAAACTTCATCGTTTAGGAAGAAGGTCATTGCTAGACGACAGATCGTCTTTTTATTCACGTCACTTCCCCCTCTAGGTACTCTATGTGTTGGATATATATCTTTATATCGTGATACCAAGGTTTACCATCAACCACTACGTTAGCACAACAGTAAGAAGGTTCATCTTGAGCAGTCACCTGAATTGGACGCACATTAGCGTGTACTTCCAATTTAGTCATCACAGTCAGGGTTGCTAGAGCATCCGCGAACTGGTTCTTGTCTCGGGTCACATGGGAAAAGCAGATCTCTTCGAATTTCTTAGCTAAGGAAGACAAGTATTTATGATATGGAATGAGTTTCATATCCTTAGTTTGCCATTCGCCATTGACCTGGTAAATGATAAGTGCGGAGTCCTCGAATACCCTCAACTTCTTCACGTTCAGCTCACATGCAAACAAAAGGCCATTGATGCATGCTTCATATTTGGCGATATTGTTAGTGTATTCAAAGTCTAGCTTGATTTCCATCGGGGTACTACTTACCGACCGGCGAGATAATTACTGCCCCAACACCGTTCCCATGCATATTAACCGCTCCATCAAAGTAAATCTCCCAAACATCCTCCCCTTGTTTGTCTATGCCATATATCCCACCGTCATGGAACTCATTTTGTGTCTTGTGTCCCCCATCTATAGGGCTTTCTGCCAATTGATCTGCGGTTGCTCCGCCTTTGACAGATTTCTGAGTAACGTACTTAACCTCGAATTCGGACAACATCATTTGCTATTTCGTCATTCTTAGAGAAACATGAGGGCTTTCAAAGATATACCTTAAAGGATCCATTCGGGAGACAATACAAGTAGTATAGTTCAACATGTATTGTCGGAGCCTCTTAGATGCCCACACTAAGGCGCAACAAGTCCTTTCTATTGTTGAGTATCGGGATTCACATTCATTAAACTTCTTGCTCAGATAGTAGATTGTTTGCTCCTTCTTACCCGTCTCTCCATACTGCCCCAACATTGCTCCCATTGAAGTTTGTAACACCGTCATGTATAAGATCAATGGTCGTCCTAGCGTCGGTGGCGCCAAGACAGGCGGATTTACCAAGTAAGCCTTTATTTTATCGAAAGCCTCTTGGCAATCTGCATCCTACTCACTCGGCTGATTCTTCTTTAATAGCTTAAACATGGGCTCCCATGTGCTAGTCAGGTTGGCAATAAATCTTACAATATAATTCAGCCTGCCTAGAAAACTTCTCACCTCCTTTTTAGTTTTTGGAACTGGCATATTTTGTATCACTTCGACCTTCTTGGGGTCCACCTTTATGCCTTCCCTACCGACGACAAATCCTAACATGTTCCCTGAAGATGCTCCAAATGTACACTTATCGGGATTTAACTTCATCTAATATTTTCTTAGTCTGTCGAGCAACTTTCACAAGACCGCAACATGATTGTCCCTTTCCTTAGACTTGGAAATTATATCGTCAACATACACCTCCACCTCTTTGTGCATCATATCATGAACTAGGGCCACCATAGCACGTTGATATGTTGCCCCTGCATTCTTCAGTCCAAAAGACATGACCCTGTAGAAATAGGTACCCCAAGGAGTGATAAATGTGGTTTTAGCCTTGTCATCAACGTTCATCAGAATTTGATGATACCCTGCATATTCTTCCATGAAAGAGAAACGATGACTCATGGTTGCACTATCGACTAACACATCAATATGAGGGATGGGAAAATCATCTTTCAAACTTGCCTTGTTAAGATTTCTATAGTCCACACACATTCTAAGTTTTTCTCCCTTCTTGGGTACCATCACCACATTAGCAAACCATTATGTATGCCTAGACACTTCTATGAAACCGGAGTCCAACTGCTTTGTGACCTCTTCTTTTACCTACAATGACATATCTGGATGCATCCTTCTCAACTTTTGCTTCTTAGGTCAGCACTCGGATATAGGGGGATCTTATGTGACGTTGTGTTAGGATTCAGCCCTGGCATGTCCTTATAAGACCAAGCAAATACATCCATATACTCTCGGAACAGATTTATCATTTCAACACGTTCCGGGTTATCTACCATTCTTAGCTCCTTTTTATCCTCTTCGGTCCCCATGTTGATTAACTCCACTTCTTTAGTGTTCACAACATACTCCCTTTCGACATGCTCCATCATTTTTGAAAATTCCCCCAGATCCTCCTCTTCTTCTGACTCAACGGGTTCATCATCCAGTGCTACAGGCAAATTAATTAATAGATTTTCAATTACCGCATTACTGGGTAAATTTTCTACAATGTTTAGGTACATGTATTCATTCATGAAGCGTTGGGAGATAGAAAGGGAGACAAAACATAAAAATTCAAATATAAGAAAGTAAGGAATTGAGTGTGATAATGGTGGGAGATAGGTTAATAATGTTGAACAATGAATAACCATACAAATTAACGAAGATGTAGCCACAATCAGAATTACAACATAATCAGAAATTTACTTTAATGAAACTATACCATCTAATGGTTCAGAGTGCCAGTTTTGCAAGGGTGTATTGTTCTCATCAATACGGATGTTGCTAGCCTCGGGTGTGTTGTCTTCCTCTAGAGAGTTGATGGAAAGATGGACGTATGTCTCAGTAACGTCATCTAGCAAGATTACTCCATCATTCATGGGGAATGATTAAGTGATATGAGGGATATGCTCTTCTATCACCCCACCATGCTTGTTACTTTGACCCAGACACTTGTTCTTTCCTTTTTGCGAAGCATCATATCCCAATCCGAATTTATCAAACTTTTTGGAGACTGATACAAACGATTGAGAGCCTTGCAGGTGTATGCCTAAGCCTTTTCCTTCCCTATACCCATTTTTTACCATGATTTGAGTGACCACCTAATTTATTCCATGTGTGTGATCCTTTTCCTGACGGTGCTGATTCTCGACCACTTCAAAGCAATGTAGGAAGTTATCACCATCTCTGCTACTCTCAGCGTAAGGCACTGAGATCACAATCCTCAATGGAGTGTCCTGCCACATCCATATGATAGCTGCAGGTTTGGTTTGCGTTGTACCAGGGCGGAAAGTTGGATTCAATGGGTTGGACATGGTAGGGTGCCATTAGGTGACAAGCTACTAATTGTTGGAAAAGCTCGGCATTGGTTATGGCTAGCTTTGGAAAATGGGGCAGGTTAGGGAAGAATGAGTTTTGGCGACGGTTTGGTTGAGCTTGTGTGTTTGGGGGTCCGTTGCGGTTTTGGTTGTTTATTTGGCGGAAAAGGGGGCTCGTATGATTGGAGATGTAAGGTTTGGTATGGTCTGTGTAGGTAGGGGAGGGTAGTTGAAGGGTCGTGGGACGTTGTTCACCTAGTATGTAGGGTTTGTCTCGGAGGGGGTATATTGTGACCTCCACTGTTGTTGGTGGTGCACTTGGTTTACCTCATTCTCTTTCTTCTTCATAGGCAAATTCTTTTTAGCAGCAGTGTCATCCCCTTCGCCAATTGACAATTTTCCAGCCTTGACCAACATCTCTATTCTATCATCGGCGTCCATTAGCTCACGGAAGTCTTTGTAGGCAAC
Organism: Lupinus angustifolius; assembly: GCF_001865875.1. NCBI lineage: Eukaryota > Viridiplantae > Streptophyta > Magnoliopsida > Fabales > Fabaceae > Lupinus > Lupinus angustifolius. The sequence goes on along the minus strand of NW_017724397.1, from coordinate 21,943 downwards.
CCCTGCCATAATCCCAACATAAGGTGTTCCTAAGGTCCCTATAAAGTACGAGCACATCTCAGGCATGGTCATCATGGGTTGAACCTAGACTGCCAATCCTCTCTACCTTATCGCCTATTCCCTGAACAACTTCGTCTTCTTCTTTTGCATTGCCCCTAACTGCTCACGAGTCGGGGCAAACTCCACATTAAACTTATATTGATCCATAACCAAATCAGCATGTTCGGTCTACCTAGAGATACGACCTAGATTCAACTCTAGATACCATTCCAATGTTGGACCAGTCAGACTTTCATGGAAAAAACAAATGAGGAAACTGTCCTCTTTCGACTACATCGCCATCTTTGTAGCGTAACCAACTAGATGGAACCGTGGGTACCCTGAAATCCTTATGGATCACGACATTAGCGGAATGGCATAACTTCTTAATTCTTAGGGACCCGCAAGTATCAGTCCCGCGGATGGTCTTCAACTATTCCTCGATCTTTGCCATCCATTCCTCATAAGCTCCACCATTTTCCCCAATTTGATTGCCATTCACTTTTGGAGGTGCTCTTGCTTGTTGACCAAAAATGGGCGCCTGATAATGTTCGAAGTGAGGCCTTGTGGAGCCTTCTGCCTCATGTTGGGCATTCCCTATCGGGCGGTACCCCTCCCCAATTAGGGGATCATCCCCTTCTTGACCTCCGCCATTCATCCCTCCTTGATTCGCAACGAGAAGGGCAAGGTAGTTCTTGATGTCTTGCAGTGTGTCTTCCATCTTGTTTTGAGCTTGAGCCAACTCGTCCATGTTTCCCTTAACCTCATCAATCTCCTCTCTGACGTTCCTTCCAACATCCATCCTTGAGCGTGACCTTGTGTTGTATGAGTGGCTCAGATTGGAGTTGTTGCTCCGAAGTTGCGCAATGGTTTCTAACTACAGACCTGCATTTTTTAAACATTCATTAAATAATCATTCATTAGGATTTATATGAGGTTAATTCCTTTTTACACAACGGTGCATTATCTGCACAACACTTGTTGACCATATCGCAATCGTTTTCTAAGGTTATAACCCTATTAGATCGTATTGCGATTAATGACAATCATAGAAGGAGCACGAAGGCTCCATAATATGGTTGCATTTTTTTAGCCTCGAGTTAGTAATGTTATCTTGATCCTTGAATTTTTCTTAACCAGATGTCCAAGTTTTGCATATTTAAAAGAATTGAATAACAAGGAAGTCTATAGAATGGTAAAGATAAAAATGGACTTTATTCATCACTTTTTTTCTCTCTTTTTTTTATTTAATTTTTTTTTTGAAGAAGAAGGAATTACAATGTTTCTCTTCCTCTCCCCTTTTTACACAATTTAAAAAAAAAAGTCCATCCTAATTATTATCTATTACAATAATATCTTCTTCTTCTTCTGATTCTTCTTCCTCTATGTCTTCTTCCATAAATATTGACTCATCCTTCGGCTCGGGGTTTATCCATCCCACAGATTCCCTCTAATTCCCGACTCCTTGAGTTGTGTTATGATAGCCGTTAAAGAATGCTCTGACCTTTGTCGGTAGATTAACCCCCACTATTATGCTTCCTTGGTACACAGACTCGAAATCTTCGAGCCAACCGTAGCTGAGGGTCTCCCAATGTCCCAACATGGATATGGACCTATGCTTCCACATTTCTTTGCATCCCTCGACTTCTTCTGTGATTCTTTTGGCAGCCTCAAGTTCTTTTTGTTTGTCCTCTTCCTCCCACTTGAGCTCGAGCCCCATATTGTTGCATTCAGACTGCAGTTCATATGCCCTTCGCTTGTACCATTTTGTTTTACATTTAGCCTTGGCTACAACCTCTTGGTACTTGTCCATATTTTGCTGCACCTCTTGCAAATGCGAGACTCGTTCTGTCAAATGGACGACTTGGTCTTGTCCCATAACGACTTCTTGTTGGCTTGATCTGAGATCTCTTTCAAGCTCGGCAATCCTCACATCTCTAAGATGGATGGCCCTCTTGAAACTCTTTAACTCTTCCTTCAACTCAATCCTTTTTTGAGAGTCCATTTCCATGATTCGCCTATGGGCTTCCAATTGCTCTTTCAGCTTACAGATTTCAACGGATGCTTTAGTTTTGCCCTTTTTTAGAGTGGATGGGACAAATGCCTCCTTTTCTATTTTTAGCTCCTTTTTCAGCTTCTCAGTCTCATGGTTTCTCCTTATTATTTCGATCTGAGCATCTTGCCTCTTGCCATCGACAATGTTCATCTCCTCCCGCAGGGTTTCTATCATATCTTGGAGTTCTTTCTCCTTTGAGGATAGGTTCTCCTCTCTTGGCAAAGGTGGCGAGATGGTTACCTCCCCAACTCTAGTTGCTCTCGAACTGTCATACTCGGGTGTGCTGTGGACCCGAGCTGTTCCACGTTGTTGGTCATCTCTAACGACGAGATTGTCCCAAGCATCCTTAGCCTTCTTTATTAACTCATCATCATGTTCATATAGACGGACTTTACCCCTAGGCTCGTCACTCGGCCTGATCTGCATCCGTTCGAGTTGTCGCAATACTAATTCTGGTGTGTAGAAGTAGCATCCGTTTGTGCCCAATAGAGGAACATTATTGTACGAATCACATCGAATTATCATGTTTTTTTTTACACCAATAACACATCCACCTATACTCATTTGGAGTGAGACGCTCAAGAGTGGTCTTCCACTAAATCAATGTCTGTTCTTTGAGTACAACGCTATTAAAATCCATTGCGATTCAGTTGGTGAAGGCTTGATATTTAAAGGCGTGCACATGCGTGACGATCCATACATACAATAGATGAGCACAACAACGAATCTTATGAAACCCTTTTCTGTGACAATTGGAGAGGGCTATGAAAGTATCTCCCAGGATTGTAGGCACGGGGTCGACCTTCCACTTGTGTACCTTATAGAAAACCCCCATAGCCTCGAGTCCGACCGTATCAGGAACCGATGGGAATAGGACCAACCCATAAAAAAGCAAAGCCAATGTAGGTTTGACAGCTGTCCAATTTCCTTGATCCATCAATTTCTGTAGGTGTCGCTCTAGAGCATTTTGCAACCAACCCTGATTATCTTTCCTCTCCATGCGATCTGCAGGAGTTAACCCCATGACTTTCCTCATCGCGTTGACTAGAGCTTCACCCCCCAGAATATAGATCTCATGACCCCTCTGGGTCAGAAGTAACTGCTAGTATTCCTCGATCATTGGGACTGTGTCTAAGCGAGGCCTCTCGAAAACTCCTAAGTCGCAATTCCAAAATTGTGTCAGTGCATTGAGGGTCGCGACGTTGACGTCAACAAAAAAAAGATCATATAGCCTTCCGTACTCTTCCAGGAACTCAACTTGAATTTCAAAGGGAATCTTCTCAGCGATAACTCTGATGCTACTTAGTCTGACAATCTTGAAATCTGCCTTCACCTCTTTCGTGACAATAACATTACTAGCAGTTAGCTGAGAATCCATGACTCTGGTTGTACAGAACAAGACATCGTTGGTAACAAATCCTAAAAAAAATACATGACGATGTTAGTTTTTTCACATACGTGTAATCAATGCATGCATGACCTGATGAATGTATTTCAAATGAATGATATAGTAACATGCATTTTGCAAGAAATTTTCTCATTTGCAATCATGATATGGTGTTTTGTTTGTTCTCCCTTTTTTATTATGATATGCATATGAATGCCATTTATATATATATATGCATATCATGCACTAAAAAAACACATATAAATGGCATTCACATGCATATCATGCACTCAAAAAAAAAATATATATATATATATATATATATATATGTGTGTGTGTGTGTATTTTTTTGAGTGCATGATATGCATGTGAATGCCATTTATATGTGTTTTTTTAGTGCATGATATGCATGTAAATGCTATAACGACATGTTTTTTTTTGACCAAATGCATGATTGTATGATATGCATGTGGATGTTTGTTATGGAATGATTTTTTTTGTAAGCCTTCCATCGTGGCACAAGAATATCGAAGTGCAACTATACCTTAATTCACTTAGGCTCATGTGATGGTGAGTCACTTTATGAGTGCGGATAGAGGTTTACTTGACTTTATGCTGAATAATAAAATAACAAATAAAAACTTGCATACTCTCGTGTCCTACATAAAGGTGTTCGATCCTAAAAGGTTTGTTCAGTCTAAAAGGTCAAACCCTAGGATGAAGTTCTAATGTCCATATATGCAAAATTTTGGTGGTACTAGACTTCATCTTGGTCATCGGACTGTCGTCACTAGTGGAAGTTGACGACCTGGATATCACAAATAAGACACGAAGATGTACGAGACACCATGGGGGTCATATCCATAATACCTAGTAACAATCTGAGTGATACATTAGCGCAATACTGAAATGTGCATGAAGGCCCAATGACGATAAACCAATGTATCTCTAACAATAGGTAAATAGGCCCGGTAGACGGTCGAAATTAACCTTGATAACACAAATACACAAAAGCAAATAATAACCCCAGAACCTGTACATGATAATAAAACACAAATTCTATGTACAATGGTTATTTACAAATAAGTAATAAATAAAGGCGACAAAAATACAATGAAATGGTAAAATTAACATATTGAACTAAAGATCACAGAATCAATCTTAAAAGGACAGACTCTCAGCTAATCCCCAGCAGGGTTGCCATGCTATCGCTACCACGCTTTCGTGGATGCGATGAAAAATATGCAATTAAATGCAGTAGAGTCGCCATCAACGTTTTTTAGAGGGAAAACATGAAAAACCAATTTTTGAAAATATGGTTGATTTGCTCAAAAATAGAAATTGAGTTCGGGAGTCGGTTACAGATGAGAAAGGTATTAGACACCTCATACCGCCCATTATAAAAACGGTACCTAGATCAGTTATGTGGATATTTATTCAAAATATTAATTTTACTCTCACATTATTAATCAAAATAAAGAAAGACAAAATAAAACATTTTTTATTTTTTGTGTCTGACACAGAAATAACTACTCCTAAGTATCTCTAGCTGCAATGGAGAAATCAAGCCTAAGTAGTTCTTTCAGAAAAAAAGTTGATTGGTAGATATATCTTATTTATTTTTTGTTTTTTAAATAATAGGATAAGATAATGTGATAGGGCATTGGTCCCATAGTGCACCACCCTTTATTGATTTAATTTTGAAAATGTCAATTTAAGGTAACGCGACAGGGCACAAGTCCCACAATGCACTACCTCTCATTGATTTAATTAAGTTATTTTGAAAATGTCAATTTAGGGTAACGCGATAGGGAACAAGTCCCGTAGTACAATACCCATTATTGATTTAATTTTGAAAATTAAGGTAATGCGACAAGGCATCAATCTCATATTGCACTATCTCTCATTCATTTAATTAAGTTATTTTGAGGATGTCAATTTAGGGTAACGCGTCAGGGCACTGGTTCCATAGTGCACTACCCCTTATTGATTTAATTTTGAAAATGTCAATTTAAGGTAACGCGACAGGTCACAAATCTCATATTGCACTACCTCTCATTGATTTAATTAAGTTATTTTGAGAATGTCAATTTAGGATAACGCGACAAGGCACAAGTCTCATAATGCACTACCCCTTATTGATTTAATTTTGAAAATGTCAATTTAAGGTAATGCGACAGGGCACAAGTCCCATAGTACACTACCTCTCATTGATTTAATTAAGTTATTTTGAAAATGTCAATATAGGGTAACGCGACAAGGGACAAGTCTCATAGTACAATACCCATTATTGATTTAATTTTGAAAATGTCAATTTAAGGTAATGCGACAAGGCATCAATCTCATATTGCACTACCTCTCATTGATTTAATTAAGTTATTTTGAGGATGTCAATTTAGGGTAACGCGTCAGGGCACTGGTTCCATAGTGCACTACCCCTTATTGATTTAATTTTGAAAATGTCAATTTAAAGTAACGCGACAGGTCACAAATCCCATAGTGCACTACCTCTCATTGATTTAATTAAGTTATTTTGAGAATGTCAATTTAGGGTAACGCGACAAGGCATAAGTCTCATAATGCACTACCCCTTATTGATTTAATTTTGAAAATGTCAATTCAAGGTAACGCGACAGGGCATAAGTCTCATAGTGCACTATCTCTCATTGATTTAATTAAGTTATATTGAGAATGTCAATTTAGGGTAACGCGACAGGGCACAAGTCCCACAGTGCGTTACCCCTTATTAATTTAATTATGAAAATATCAATTTATGGTAACGCGACAGGGCACAAGTCCCATAGTGCATTACATGTCATTGATTTAATTAAGTTATTTTGAGAATGTCAACTTAGGGTAACGCGACAGGGCACAAGTCACCACAAGTCACATAGTGCACTACCCCTTATTGATTTAATTTTGAAAATGTCAATTTAAGGTAACACGACAGAGCACAAGTCTCATAGTGGACTACCTCTCATTAATTTAATTAATTTATTTTGAGAATGTCAATTTAGGGTAACGAGACAGGGCACAAGTCCCATATTACACTACCCATTATTGATTTAATTTTGACAATGTGAATTTAAAGTAAGGTGATAGGGCACAAGTCTCATAGTGCACTACCCATTATTGATTTAATTAAATTATTTTGAAAATGTCAATTTAGGGTAACGCGACAAAGCACAAGTCACATAGTGCACTACCCATTATTGATTTAATTTGAAAAATGTCAATTTAAAGTAAGGTGATAGGGCACAAGTCCCATAGTGCACTACCCATTATTGATTTAATAATATTATTTTGAGAATGACAATTTAGGCTAATGCGATAGGGCACAAGTCTCATAATGCACTACCCCTTATTGATTTAATTTTGAAAATGTCAATTTAAGGTAACGCGACAATACACAAGTCTCATAGTGCACTACTTGTCATTGATTTAATTAAGTTATTTTGAAAATGTCAATTTAGGGTCATGCTACAGGGGGCAAGTCTCATAGTGCACTGCCCTTTATTGATTTAATTTTGAAAATGTCAATTTAAGGTAACACGACAGGGCACAAGTCTCATAGTGCACTACCTCTCATTGATTTAATTAATTTATTGTGAGAATGTCAATTTAAGGTAACGCGACAGGGCACAAGTTTCATAGTGCATTACCCATTATTTATTTAATTTTAAAAATCTCAATTTAAGGTAACACTATAGGATACAAGTCCCATAGTGTACTACACATTATTGATTTGATTAAGTTATTTTATATTACATTTACCTATATACCTAAACATATTACTAATTTATAAAATAGAAAATAAAACAAATAGATTAAGTAAATAAATAAATTAAAAAACGGAAATAATAATATAATAAATAAGTAAACAAAAAACGAATTTTAATAAATAAAAAATAAAACAAAAAAACAAACTAAACCTACACAACACGTAAAGCATACATAGGAAATGGAAATTGAAATTGGTGATTTTGAGGATAGGGTTTTGAAATTGGTTTGGGAATTTTAGCGTGAAATTGATTTGGGGTTTATGATTTAATTATTTTAGGAATTAGGTTTTAAAATTAAATTGGGATTAGGGCAAAATTAATTTGGGGATTTAGGGTTACAATGTGGGAACCCCTCCTGCCACTTCTTGGGTTGCTGGACCGCCGGTGGCAGCGGCTTAACCACTAACAGTGGCAGCATGGCCACCATTGGTGGCAGAAACAATCCTGGATGGCACAGTCCAGCCGGCGACGATGCCGGAGACGCCCGATCCTCCGTGACCACCGTCTGGTTCCGTTTTGTTCCCTGCCGGTGCGGTGCTTCATGGCCACACCATGTCCGTTAATGTCTCCAGGAAAGAATAGTTCACTCTCTTCAATACCAGTAAACCAAAATAAAAAGAGAATGGAAACTAAGACATATTTATTCCATGGCAATATCAATATGCTTAAAAACACAGCCTCATAACATTGATTTCATATAAGATTGAGAGAGGGGAAAAAATGGAACCTTACAAGCTAGTTGTTGGAGAAGAGAACCAACTAAGTTCTTTTTTTTTTGTCTTGAGTGTGGTTGCTGCTCCTTTTTCTTCTCTATTCCTACTTTCTTCTTTTTTTTAAAATATGCCTTTGATTTTTTTTTAGCTCTGCCTGGCAGTTGTTAAGTTAGGGTTTTATAGGGTGAGATTAGGGTTAGAAATCCTAATCTGGTTTGACCAAACGGGCCCAATTCATTTTCAAATTATTTTCCCACCTATTTTTACTTCAAAAATGATTCTACTTATCAACTAAATTACGCTCGGTCAAAATTGGGTGTTTATAATATGATTCTTATTTTCTTAAATAATTGAGAAACTAAATATATAAATCATTATGTCTAGAACAAGGGTTACTTAAGTAAGAAGTTAGATTACTCAAATAATAAGTAACAATAAGAATAGATTTAGTTAATGAGCATAAATTATGAAATTTCATTAGGAAACTTCATATTTTAGTTTTTAAATAGAGATGATCTTAAATATGATATTTTAATAAAGAAAATAAGTCACTTTGGAGTTAGTTACCAAATTGTCGAAATTTTTAGAATTGATCCATTATACGTTGAAGTCTTTAAATAGAGATGATCTTAAATATGATATCTATATCTATACTATATATAAAGCCAAAACTTGAAATAATTTCCCTCATGGTGTAATTTTCATTTCCTATTTTGCCCTTCGCATTATTTACTTTTTACAAAAAAAACTATATAATCCTAAGCAACTACCACCTATACATTAATTAACCACATATCTCACATTAAATTAAACATTATCATAAACACAAAAAATATAATATAAAGTACACCAAACACAACAAATACATTGTAATTCAATAAATGAAATATATAAAAATTGAATAGGTAGTATCACATAATATTCGTCTGCAAACACGAAGTGTCTGTACACACTAGTTTTAATAAAGAAAATAAGTCACTTAGGAATTAGTTACCAAATTGTCTAAATTTTTAGAATTTGTCCATTATAGGTTAAGTCCATTGTTACCAGAATTCGGTTCAAGTGACCAACTAGCCATATAACTTGAGTGGTCTCATGATAGGTCTTTAGCATTGCTTTATTTAAGATTAGAAATTTATTATTTTAGTTATACACTTTCATAAATAACTTGGACAATCTTTTAGAAAAAATGTCTAGTGAGTATGTCGTCCGTATTGCCTAAGAGTATATCTGATCTTTTCAGTTGATCCGATTGTCAACTATAATAATATAGGTGATGTTTAATATGTAATAAGTGTTGGGTATTCCAAGTGTGAATAAGTAAGTTTTATATTGTGCAAAAATGGATGAGTTAAAGAGTATATAAATGGATGATCTAATACCTTAAAGTTTTGGGTCAAGATGTGGCGTCAAACCCACTTCTATGCTTCTTTCACTTAACCCATGGAAGAATGTTATATCTCATGAATGAAGATCTCTCAACAAGTGGTACAAGAATGAGGGAGCTTTTTGGCTGTTTATCTAGTAGGAAAGGGTAATACTATCAGATTTCGAATTTGAGCTAAATTTTTCATGATTCTTCTACTCAGTCACTCAAATTCCTGTTCCAAAGTGACACTACAAGCTTGAGTTACTCGAGCTTGATCATGTCGATTGAGTTCTTCATCACCAAATTGAGTGATTCTTGAGCCATAAGGCATAAGCTTACAATTTCGAATTGCATGTGGAATAGATTTTGATTGCAGGATTGTTCTGTTTTCGGTGATCTATACCCACGAAAACAGTCCCTAAAATAATGTGCTTTAAGTGAATTCTAGTTGGTTGTTTAGATGATTTCTTGAGTTTCCTTTTATTAAATTGGTTGAATAAGATGTCTACGGATTCTATATATGAAACCCTAGGCTAATCTCTTTCTGTTTTAATGAATTTAATTTTGGACTCCAAGCCATTTGAGGGTGACAAAGGACAACTCTTTATGTTATGCTTAAAGTAAGCTAAATTGTACCCTATGTATTGCGATTGTATTTTTTTTACTCTTTAGATTTATAAACCATTCATCATTTAACCATGAAATTTTGACGGTCCTAACGCTTACTTAGACGTTATATGACAATGGGAAGCCTCAATACCATTAAGAGTATAGGACTCCGAAAGTCTTATAAGAAACAATCATATACCCAAAACTAGTAATTTATCCGTGCATTTACACGGGTCGTAAATTTTGCCGTATAGTTAAGAATGTACATATTATATGTGCATTCACATGATTAAGAACATACATATTATTTGGGCATTCATATTGTTAAGAACAAACATGTGACTCATACATTTTAATGGTTCAAACACATATGTTACTCGTACACTCATATTGCTAAGAATACATATATTAATCACACATTTGTATTTGTATAGTTAAAACACACATGTTACTAGTACATTCGTATTATTAATATCACATGTTGCACCCATATTACTGATGCAAGTCCAATTTTATAAAATGATTACAATTTTATCAATAAAAGTAATAAACTTCAATGAACGACATTAATTATATTTCTCAGGCAAAATAAAAGATAACATTTTGAAACAAACCCAAATGAGAAAATAAAAATATATAAGTTTAAAGAACAATGTCAACCTCTATATGTTATATTTTAGTGAACTTTTCAACATGTTTTGAAAGAAATTAAGCACAATTCATTATCAAAAAATATATACATGATGAACATTGTCTCAAATTTATATCCATAATGAGTATGACGTGAAATTAAGTAATAAAAAATAAATCAAGAAATAAATATAAAATAAATCCATTTATTATCATAATAAAATCAAATATATTATTTTTAAGCCATAAATAAATTTTAGACAAATATAATTTTTTACTTGATAAATGAATATCCTTAGTAGTATAAAAAATAATAAATTTAACTCAATTTTAATATATATGATGATAACTTTAGATTTTCAACTTTTTAAAAACCCAATTAACACAAATTATTTTTTGAGAGATCAAAATGAGTCTTTACTCTAAAAATAAACACACTTTTATCTCATTTTATAAACAAATTTTTTAAAATCATTTTCTATTATTAACATGGAGAAACAGTCATAAGTTGAGTTGAGGAAAGAATTTTTTTAATACAAAATCTAACGAATTTTTTACACAAAAATTAACGAATTTTTACTTCTCCAAATTATATGCCCTACTGACTACATGACATATGCCCTTACGTGAACTATCAATTGACATACTTGTATTGTTTATTATCATGGAAGGCCAATTTGAAATTGTCAACCTAAATTTGACATAAATAAATAAACAACACTCTTTCTATATAGACGTTATATTTAACCAGCACAGACACAAAAACTAAGATCACCGATCCCAATGGCTACTTCACAACAAGCCCTTTCTTCTAGACCAATACACTCTCGCCCACTCCAAGATCGAGTCGCAATTGTTACCGGTTCATCCCGGGGAATAGGCCGAGAAATCGCGCTCCACTTGAGTTCACTCGGTGCACGAATCGTCGTCAACTACAGCTCCAACTCGGACCGAGCTGACTCAGTCGTAACACAAATCAACACCGCCGACAACTCAGCCACCGCTCCGCAAGCCATCGCAGTCAAAGCCGATGTGTCCGATCCAGTCCAAGTGAACTCGCTATTTGACTCAGCCGAGTCAGCCTTTAACTCGCCGGTTCACATCCTGGTCAACTCGGCCGGACTCTTAGACCCCAAATACCCAACCATAGCCAACACTACTGTCGAAAGCTTCGACAGCATCTTCACCGTGAACGCGAGAGGAGCGTTCCTGTGCGCCAGGGAGGCGGCTAACCGTTTGAAGCGCGGCGGCGGAGGGAGGATCATATTGCTGACAACTTCCCTTGTGGCGGCGTTGCGGCCGGGGTACGGTGCATACGTGGCGTCAAAGGCGGCGGTTGAGGCGATGACGAAGATTCTTGCGAAGGAGCTGAAGGGGACGGGGATCACGGCGAACTGCGTGGCGCCGGGGCCGATCGCGACGGAGATGTTCTTTGATGGGAAGACGGAAGAGATTGTGAACAGGATTATACAAGAATCTCCGTTGAATAGGCTTGGGGAAACTAAGGACGTGGCACCTTTGATTGGGTTTTTGGCTAGTGATGCTGGTGAATGGGTCAATGGTCAAGTGGTTCGAGTCAATGGTGGCTATGTTTAATTTTTAATGAACATCTTTCTCACAAAAAATTCATGTCCAAATTTAGCGTGTGACACGTGAAATAATTAAATTTATTATAAACTTTCTAGCATTAAAGTTATGATTTAATATTTATACACTGGAAATGTAAGTATTTTTTATACTATTAACAAATCATTCATCATTGATTTGTTAACTACCATTAACTCTCGAATAAAAGTAATATAAATCAATGGTGAATGATGTGCTGAAAATGTAAAACACTTTACACCGTTAATGTGTAAATTTTAAACTCTTAAATTTATCATGAAACAATTTTAAAAGCTTAAATTATTTAATGGAAAAAATTAAAGAGTATTCAGTAACTTAATTTTCGAAGACCAAATTATCAGAATAAAATTTTTGAATGAATATTTGTTACACGTAAAAGTAAATGGGTGACAAATGAGGTGCATGATAATACAATTATACAAATGGGACACGTGTATGGTGGGGAGGAAATCAAGCAAAACCGCACAAGTGAGAGAAAAAGAGACATCAATACTGCACTGAAGGATTACGTATGGGCAATGAAGTGAGGATATAAGGGGAAAGAAAATCAAGACATGAGCATGAAATTAGTGTGAACAATTCCTTCTCTCTCTGGCCCTACCTCTGGGATTTTCTATGCACTACACTTTTCTTATTTTCTTTTATATTGTGATAGTTGAATTTGGTACTCATCATCATTACCTGAAAGTGGAATATTCTTCTTGTAAAGAACAACACTGCTACTAGTAACACGCATATAAATTCCACAGTACTCATTCTACCACTTTTTTGTGTGCTTAAACTCTATTGTTGTGATTTTCTCTTATAATTGGTGCTTTCGTTGACCACCATGGCTGAGAATACTCGCATGAAGGAGCTGGATTCCAACGTCAAGAAGATTTTGGAACTCATGGAAAAAAGGGACCAATCTTATTCAGATCGGTTTACACAGATTGAAGCAACTCTGGAGAATTTAACCATGGCTGGGTCGAACTCTGAAGAATTTAACCATTTTAGGTCAGAAACATTAAACTGGATTTTCCCCGTTTTGATGGTTCTAATGTGTTACACTGGATTTTCAAGGTTGGACAATTTTTTGAGTATTATTCCACCCCGGATTCCCAACGTTTGACAATTGCTTCGGTACACATGGACAAGGATGTGATTCCTTGCTTTCAGATGATGAGTCGGACTACCCCTTTCCGCTCCTGGAGTGTTTTTACCAAAGCATTAGAGATGGAATTTGGTCCCTCTTCTTTTGAATGCTCACGCTCCACCTTGTTTAAGTTGTCTCAAGGAGGTTCTGTTCATGATTATTATGTTGAATTTACTGCTTTGTCTATCCGAGTTTCTGGAATTTCTGTGGATGCGTTATTAGATTGCTTCATCAGCGGGTTAAAACCTGACATCCGTCGTGATGTAATTGCCCAGGATCCTCACTCTCTTCTTAAAGCAGTGGTCCTTGCCAAACCATATTTGACCACATCTTATTCCAAACAACACCACCCACATACATCCTCAACCACAAACACGAAGCCCATAATCCCTTTCACCATCAACCAAACCCATCCAACATCAAAAAATTGTCTCCAGCCGAAATGCAACTCAGACGTGAGAATGGCCTTTGCTACACATGTGACGAAATTTTTTCCCCGTCCCATTGTTGTCCGAACAAGCAATTCCTTTTCATTCAAGTGGCAGACGTGGATGACCCACTATTAGAATCAGATCCACCTGACTCCGCATTGGACTCGGAGGTTTTGCTTAATCCTGAACATCATATTTCCTTCAATGCTCTTAACGGTTCTCCCGGTGTAGGCACTATGCGTTTCCAGGGCTCTATAAATGGTGTTACTGTCCAAATTTTACTTGATAGTGGGAGCTCTGACAATTTCTTACAACCCCGCTTGGCTCACTATTTACAATTGCCTATTGAGCCTACTCATAGCTTTCAAGTCATGGTTGGTAATGGAAATTCTTTGGCAGTTGAAGGATTGGTCAAAGATGTTAAGATCTCAGTCCAAGGACATACTCTCAAGTTGCTGGTCTATTTGTTGCCTGTTTCTGGTGCAGATGTAGTCCTAGGGGCTGCCTAGCTTGCCACCTTAGGCCCTCATGTTTCAGACTTTAGTGCTTTGACATTGAGGTTCTATTTAGATGGGGAATTCATTACATTACAAGGTGTTACCTATAAATTGCCACGTCAATCTCAATTTCACCACATCAGACGCATGTGTCATACTCATGCTATTGCAGAATTTTATGCTGTGCAAATTGTGTCACCAGATGTTCCTCCCGCTCAATGGCTTGACTTACCTAATGACATCCACCCAGGTCTATCCTTATTGCTGCACACTTACAGGTCAGTGTTTGATAAACCGAGTGGACTTCCTCCGGTCAGATCTTAAAACCATGCTATTCCATTAATTCCTGGTAGCAAACCTGTTAAGGTTCGTCCTTATCGCTACCCTCATAGCCAGAAGGCACAAATTGAGAGCATGGTGGAGGAAATGTTGCAAGAAGGGATCATCACGCCAAGCACTAGCCCTTTCTCTTCACCGATACTTTTAGTCAAAAAGAAAGATGGGATGTGGCATTTTTGTACTGATTATAGAGCATTAAACACCATCACAATAAAGGACACCTTTTCAATCCCAACCGTTGATGAGTTGCTTGATGAACTCTTCGGTGCCAAATACTTCTCTAAGTTAGATCTTCGCTCTGGATTCCATCAAATCCTTGTATCCCTGGAGGACAGATTTAAAACAGCTTTCCGGACACACCATGGCCATTATGAATGGCTGGTAATGCCCTTTGGTCTCACCAATGCACCAACCACTTTCCAGGGATTAATGAACACCGTGTTCCAGAGAGTGCTTCGTAAGTTAGTGCTTGTTTTTTTGACGACATATTGGTGTATAGTCCATCATGGTCTGCTCACTTACAACACTTAGAAGCTGTTCTCAATATTCTGCAACAACACCGCCTTTTTGCAAAATTATCTAAGTGTCAATTTGGCCTGGAGACAATTGATTACCTAGGCCATACAGTGTCGGGTAACGGGGTAGCAATGGATCACCATAAGATCACAGCGGTGTTAGAATGGTAGCCACCAAAGTCCCTCAAACAACTTTGTGGTTTTCTTGGACTCACATGGTACTATAGGAGATTCATTAAGGGGTATGCGGCTTTAGGGGTATGCGGCTTTAGCTACCCCATTAACTGATCTCTTAAAGAAAGACAATTTCCATTGGCAATCTTCAGCAAATGCAGCATTCCAGAAATTGAAACAAGTAATAATAGAAGCTCCTATTCTGGCTCTCCCCAACTTTACTAAACCCTTTGTTTTGGAAACCGATGCCTCGGGTACGGGTATTGGTGCTATTCTCAGCCAAGAACAACATCCCATTGCATTCTTCTAAAAAAAATTATCACCTTGGATGCAGAAACAATTAGCATATGTGCGGGAGTTCTATGCCATCACAGAAGCAATATCTAAATTTCGTCATTATTTGCTTGGTCACAAATTTGTTATCAGGACAGATCAGAAGAGTCTTCGCAACCTTACTGACCAGGCTGTCCAAACCCCTGAGCAACAAACATGGCTCCCTAAATTCCTTGGCTATGATTTCACCATAGAATACAAACCTAGTTGTGACAATCTTGCTGCAGATGCACTTTCAAGATCCTCCCTTACGGCAATTTCTGCACCACAATGGGACATCATTCCAAGAGTTCGTGAAGCTATTGTTGCAGACCCCACATTATCCCATATACTTTCAGCTTGTACTCAAGGAAATTTCCCTCATCCTAATTATTATGTTCATGACCAATTGCCATATTGGAAGAAGAGGTTGGTTATTCCTCCCAAACACCCTCTTGTCTAACAGGTATTGCATGAATTCCATGACTCTCCTGTTGGAGGACATTCGGGAATAGCGAGGACATTGGCTCGGGTTTCTTCTCAATTTTTTTGGCAAGGTATGCATCATGATATTAAAGCCTTTGTACAACAATATTTGCTATGTCAACAAACCAAAACTACTAATGCATTGCCTGCTGGTCTACTACAACCATTATCAATTCCAGACCGTATATGGGAGGATATAGCTATGGACTTTATTGTGGGACTACCTGATAAGTGCCAAACATACCTAAAATTCATACACTTTTATGTCACTTATCTTAAGCATAATTGAGAAAAACCAACTTAAAATAATACTTTTTGTATAAAATATCACAATCTTGTAGATTTGTATGTGAATTTCTTTTTTACATATTTTATAGGATTTAGAATGAAGAAAAGAAGAAAGAAAGACCTCACGCTCAACAAAGCAAAAGAAGTCAAAAATCAAGATGTTTAACCAGGCAGCTAAGCGTGGAACAAGCCCCGCTGAGCTGACCTGGACACCAGCTTGACCTGGACCAAACTGCTCAACCAGGTAGCTGAGCGGACATGCTTAGCCGCTCAGCCTAGCACTAGACTAGACCTGGCACAGTCATAAATTAAGCTTGACACGGCCAGACACAAGATTGGCACAAGCCCAAGCTTCTAACAAGCAGCTCAGTGGTCCAACCTAGCAGCTCAGCGGAGAACCAGACTCCTAACCAGGTCAGCAAGCACCAGGCCACGTCCCAGTCAGCACGGTCAGAAGTTGCTGAACAAGCAGCTTAGCGGTGAAGCAGGTGCGTTGAGCGGTGTGCACCAGACTTAGCTTAACCATCAAGCAAACCATGAAGTCATCCATGACCTCACCTCAAGTAGCCCACCATAGGCTTTTCAGAAGTAGCTCACAATAACTAGTTTCATAGCCCACAACTAGCTTTGAGGAGTCAAGCACAAGGAGGTGACTAAGCTACTTGGTCAAGGGACCAAACCCATGCTGAAGGGTTTGGTCAACTGCTTAACGGTCCAGCTAAGCAGCTCAGCGGTCCAGCAGAGAGGCCTATAAATAAGAGACCATTTCATTCGAGCAAAATATATATCAAACACTTGAAACAAAGAAATCTCTCACTAGAAACATCTCTCTGAAGTTCTCTCTTCATTTCTTAGTTGAGAGCTTTAATTTCAAGTAAGTTTTTTAGTTTTAGTTTAGAATGCAATAGGAGAAAAGGAGAAGGCAAATGAGATGCAAAAATCAATTTTGTACTCTCATTTGGAACTCAAAAGCATCTAATCCTTGGATGGATGGCTCATGCTCCTAACAATTTCTTTTGAATATGGTTATGTACTTTCTACTTCTTCTTAATTTACAAAAGTGTGAATTTTAATCATTCAAGTTAACGAAAAGAACATAACGAAAATGAGAGTATTAATCTTTCAACAAATTGACATTGCTGTCAGGACATTTTGTTGAGAGGAGAAAACTCCCAACAAAACACCGAAAAACGCTTTCAACAAATTGGCGTCGTTGTCAGGGACTTACTTCAGTAATAAAACATTTCATATTTATATGTCATTAATAAAATAATTGTGCATACACTTATTTTCTTTTGTACAAATTATTTATTTTTGACTTTGTATAAAACTGTGAATTATTAAATATGTATATTATTGATCTACTAATTCTTCTTGGAAAATAGACAGAAGAACCTTTTTCTGTGCATGAGCAGGAATAAACAACTTGAATTTTCTCTTGATCCTGAAATAGAGAAAACTCTCAAGAAACAAAAAAGAGCACAAAAGAAGGCACGTAAAGCAAAAGCTATTTTTCAAGAAAACAGAACAGAAATGACAGACAATCATGAGTCTAGGGCAGAAAATCAGAACAACGTAGGAGGATTTTTCAGTTTCAACCTCAGAAACATGATAAGAATCGGGTGACCTTCCGGCCCTCAAAATTCGGCTGAAATGAAAACAGGGTTAGTACAGCTCATGTACGCCAACCCTTTTACTGGATTAGACCACAAAGATCCATACAACCATCTGACTAAATTTTATGAGTTGGTTGGTACTGCTGGGATCTCCGAGTCTAAAGAGGAGACCATCTTTCTAAGGCTTTTTTCGTTAACATTAATCGGAAAAGCCAAAGAATGGTTCCTCGATCTTCCACAACATATGCAGAATAATTGGAATCAGGTGGAAGAAAATTTATGTCGAGATATTTTTCGCAAGGAAAATTTATGGATTTCAAAACTGCGATCTCCACCTTTATCCAGCCTTATAGGGAAAGCCTATGCGAGGTATGAGATATATTTAAATCTATGCTCAGAAAGTGCCCAAACCATGGATTTGACGTTCAAACTCAAATTCATATCTTTGTCAACGGACTTCAGTAGTAGCATAAATGGATCTTAAATGCAACTGCAGGCGGACAATTAATGGCTAAACCTCCGCAGGAAGCAATTGACATTATCGAATCCATGGCCTTGAACGATCAGAAAAGTCAACACCAACGAAGGCCACCACCTAGGCAAGGTGGAATGCTTGAACTGAACTCAACTGATGTTGTTTTGGCCCAACATAAACTGCTTCAACAGTAGTTAGAGGAGGTAACCCAGAAAGTCAATGATCTACCAAAACAGTTGCGGGAAACCTCAAAGAAGCAGATTTATAGGTGTGACAATTGTAATGAGGATCATGATGCCAATGTCTGACAAAATGAGGAAGTACATTTTGTTGGAAATCCTCCAAGGCAAAATCCTCCAAGGTAATTAACCTCATGGGGGTAATAACCAATTTCAAAAGAATCAACTTTGGAGGCAAGAACTTCCTCAGAAACAAAACTTCTACCCCCGGAATAATCAGTATCAACAACCAACTCAGGACAAAAGCATCAAACTGGAAGACAGTCTGAACCAATTTATGCAGATGACCATGGCAAATCAGAAGAACACTGATGTTTCTCTAAGGAATATGGAAATACAATTTGGGCAGTTGGCCAAGCAAATAGCTATAAATGAAAAATCATCATTTTCAGCTAACACAGAAATAAATCCTAGAGAACATGGCAATGCAATCCTGAGAGGTGAATCCAGACCATCGGGGCAGTAGAAGAAAATTTATGATAACTGATGTCAAGCTAATGACATTAAAAAAAGCGCTTGCTGGGATGCAACCCAGAATATTTTGATATTTAATATATTATTTCCCTTTCTACAATTTTATCCTTATGTTGTTTGATTGTTAGAATTAAATTTTTCTTTTTTCGAATTTTTTTAGGGGGATCAAAACTCGGAAAATATTTTTACAAGAGAAAAGTTTTTTATCTACAATGGGTTAATGGGCCAAATGCATAAAAACTGAAAAATCAAAAAAGGGCCCAAAACATAGTCAAAAGTCTTGGTCAAGGCTCATTACTCGGTCAAGCCTGAACCACTTACCCACCGCTTAGCATGGGGGACCATTCGCTCAGCGCGGGTCTGACCAGGCCAGGAGCCTTGGAACCAAAAGTTCCTCAAAAGATGAGTTTTTCTTAAATTTTTGACCGAACATTCTTGACCAAAGACCTTAACCAAGGACTTCCAACTCCTATATAAACACCCATTCTTGAAACAAAAATCATCAAGCAAAATTTGAAAAACTCATCCTTACACAAAAACTTTATCTCTCAAAATTTCAACTTTTCTCTTTAACCTCATCATGTAAGTTTTCCTTCTTAATTATTTTCTTTTGAAAATTTCTTTTATGGTTATTCAACCTTCTTCAAATAAAATGTGTAAGAAGTCTAATTCATGAAAAATCTATACATTCATGCACATTTTTGTGTTTTAACTCTTTTAGAGTTTTTCTTGTGTTTTATGGACTCTGCTTAGGAATTTTCAAAGTTCATCAAGGAGAGGAAAGGAAGTCTCAAGGGAGAGCAACAACTCCAAATTTGTCTCCAATTATGCTAAGGAAACATTCAAGGAAATCACACTCAAGAATGTTATAACTCTAGAAAAAAATGTCAACTTGAGTGAGGATGACTTTGGAGGTTTTCTTTTCATCATAGAAAAATATGGATGGCAAAAAATTGCTCAACCAAAGAAAATGTTTTCTTTGGATGTGGTCAAACAATTTTTTGCCAACTCAATCACATCAAGTGAGGCAAGGAGAAAGTTATACTTGGGTAAATGAGACTCAAGTTTTCTACAACAAGCAAGTAACCAATGAATACTAGGGTAACCCATGGAATCCAACAAGTGAAGGACATGACTTGTGCGACTTTCAAACAAAGCTCAATGCATCCTATTTGGGTGAAGAAGAAAGTCATGAAGAAGAATATGTTAGGAAAAATCTATGTTTGGAGGACTTGGAGCTTAACATGTTTGGGCCCATTTTCAAATTTTGTATGACTTAACAAACCCAAATATGGGCAAGCTTCATATTCTCCAACATATGGCCTTCCTTACATGTTTCTGACATCCCTCTTCCTAAAGCAAAGCTAATTAGCTCCATCTATGATGAAGACTCCGTAGATATTGCTGGAGTAATCTCATATGCTATTTTGGATTGCATCAACAAAGGTATCCCTTCAATTATTCTTCCATCTTTTATCACTGATTTGTGCAAATTTCAAAATGTGTCTGGACCCTACAACGAAATGATGGCTCTCAAATCCGAAATCAACCATGCTTATGTCATCAAAAATTGCAAAGAAAAAACCATTTCCGAAGCCCAAACCGAGCTTAGAAAGAAATTGGGTGACTTAAACTAAAAACAACCAAGTAAATATGGGAGGACCATGAGTTCTAAGGTAGATGCCATAATAAGGGAACAACAAATGCAAAATTTGCAACAAAAAGCATGCTACCGTGGGATTAAGGGCATCTATAAAAGTTTGCATAGTATTTTTGGGAAAAAATGTAATTTCAAGGGAGGATTCTATGAAGAATTCGTGGCAAAGACTAAGTGGCCCGAGGGGAGGTCCCAAGACACAAGTGAAGAGGAAGAAAAGGAAGATGATGAAGACTGAGAAAAAGCTTTTTCCGGTTGTTTCTTTTCCCCAAAAAATTCAACTTTCATATTATGTTTCTTTATGTTATTTCCCATTATGTTTTAAATTTATGCTATCAGCAAGTTAACATTACTAATGCTCTTTTTAGATTGATCATTCAAGTTGGTACTTTGGTTAATTTTATTAATGCTCTTTTTAGATTTATCAGCAAGTTAACAAAAGTTTGAATTTTAATCATTCAAGTTGGTACTTTGGTTAATTTTATTTGTTTGAGAAGTACTTAATGCTCTTTTTAGATTGATCACCTAAAAAATGATTTCAAGTCAATAAAATGACTTGTCTCAAACACTTAACAAATAAACTAAGAAGTAGTTGTACTACTTAGTTTATTTGCCAAGTTAAGCATGACTTTCTTAAGATCTTACATTCATCACTAATTCAATATTAGAGTCGCCAATGGTTAGGGTGTGACAACCTAAACCTAGTCTCTTGTGGACGTGGTATTGTTTAGTAATAAATATAAGTGATTATCATTCTACCATTTTAGGACATACACTAAAAGGAGGATTTTAGAACTTGGTGTTTGGAGTTAATCAAAGTAAAACATAAGAACTTGTCTAAGTAGTTCAAACTCATAAGAAGTTGAGAAATATTTTCCTTATTCAAATTGATCTTGTCTCCTCAAGAATTTGTGAATACTTAGTTTAATTTTCTTATTAATTTATTTATATGCAAATCAAACCGAAAAACCAACAAAATATGTTTAACCTATTATTTGTGAATTGACATATTCATATGATTTATTTTATTAGGCAATTCCTTGTGATTCGACATAACCCTATACTATACTACAATTGAATCTTGAAAGATGTGT
>NW_017724396.1:0-9124 GCF_001865875.1 Lupinus angustifolius | reverse complement strand
CACCTTTTAATATACAAAAGTGACGAACTAACTTAATAACTTTTATTTATTGTTATTTATTTTCCGCATTTTATTTTTTCTTTAATACCAACATTCGATAAGGAAGAAGTTTGGTTTGTTAAATAAAATGAACCCGAAAAGGAGTAAATAAATAAAGGTCACTAAATTTATTATTATTTTTTTCTTTATTCATTTGTTTCTAACAACTAACTATTCATCACTTTTGTACATTAGAATACCATTAAACCGGTGTTGGAATTTATTCCACAAAACCGAGATGGTATTCATAGGTACTTAATAATTATGTAATAAGTAATTGATTCAATACCATTGTACCGGCATTAGAATTTATTCTATCAAAGCCGAGATTGGGCAAAGAAGGAATAACTTATTTACATGATTATTAAAGAAGTAAGTTGTAACTAGAATATTCTTGAAACTATTATACCGGCGTTGGAATTTATTTCAACAAAGCCGAGATGGTGAACAATGAGTAAAACCGAGTTCTCTTACTTAATCAAACAAAAAGAACATAACGAAAATGAAAGTATTAATCTTTCAACAAATTGACAATGTTGTCAGGACGATTTGTTGAGAGGAGAAAACTCCCAACAAAACACCGAAAAACGCTTTCAACACTACCTCCTTCCAATGGTTTCACAGTGATTATGGTAGTCGTTGGTCGTTTATCTAAATACGGTCATTTCACTCCACTCAAGATAGATTATTCTAGCAAAAGCGTCGCTGAACTCTTCATGTTTTCCATTATTAGCTTGCATGGAATGCCAAAATCAATTGTCTCTGATCGTGATAAAGTTTTTACAAGCAAATTTTGGCAACACTTGTTTAGATTAAGCGGCACGACATTGGCTATGAGCACTGCATATCACCCTCAAACGGATGGTCAATCTGAAGCACTTAATAAATGTGTCGAGATGTACCTAAGATGCTTCATAATTGACAACCCAAACAGCTGGAGCAAATTACTTTCCTGGGTTGAGTATTGGTATAATACTTCATTCCAATCTAACATCGGTATGACCCCTTTTAAGGCATTCTATGGACGTGATCCTCCCATAATCACCAAGTATTCATTGGACCCTCAAGACCATATATCTGTGCAAGACGTTTTGCTGCAGCGTGATTTAACTCTCAGCCAACTAAAAAATAACTTGCTCAAATCTCAGCACTACATGAAGAAATATGCTGACAAAAAACGCTTACCACTGGAATTTGGAATAGGAGATCTTGTTCTTGTGAAACTACAACCCTATAGACAATATTCAGTTGCTTTGCGTAAGAACCAGAAATTGGGACTTAGGTATTTTGGCCCTTTTCCAGTAGTGTAAAAAATTGGTTTAGTTGCTTACAAGTTATTGCTTCCCCCGACAGCCAAAATTCACCCGGTGTTTCATGTGTCCTTGTTAAAACCGTGTAAAGGTGAACACCAACATCAATATGTCCCCTTGCCACTCCTGTCTGATGCATTTGGTCCTATTGTCCAGCCATAAAAAATATTGCAGTCTCGCAATATACTACATGGAGTCGCTGAAATTCCACATGTCCTGGTCCAATGGGAAGGAATGGATCCACCGACATCTACTTGGGAAGATCTATCTTCTTTCTGTGCAAATTATCCTAACTTCAACCTTGAGGACAAGGTTGATTTTTATGCGGGAGGAAATGTTACACGTAAAGGTAAATGGGTAGCAAATGAGGTGCATGATAATACAGTTATACAAATGGGACACGTGTATGGTGGGGAGGAAATCAAGCAAAACCGCACAAGTGAGAGAAAAAGAGTCACCAATACTGCACTGAAGGATTACATCTAGGCAATGAAGTGAGGATATAAGGAGAATGAAAATCAAGACATGGGCATGAAATTAGTGTGAACAATTCCTTCTCTCTCTGGCCCTACCTCTAGGATTTTCTCTGCACTACACTTTTCTTATTTTCTTTTATACTGTGATAGTCGAATTTGGTACTCTTCATCATTACCTAAAAGTGGAATATTCTTCTTGTAAAGAACAACACTGCTATTAGCAACACATATATAAATTCCACAGTACTCATTCTTCCACTTTTTTCTGTGCTTAAACTCTATTGTTTTGATTTTCTCTTACAATATTTTAGGAATTTAGTTTTGGACAAAACTTAGGTGGAGGAATTCTAGTAGTGTTCCCTGTTTTATTTTAATTTTTCATCCTTTTCTCATGCTGAAAACTATCACTGCTCGTTTGCGAGTTATTTTTTAAAGGGAATGAAGAGAAATAGAAGAATTGAGTGTTATAAATATATTTTAAGGCTCTCAAGTTTTCCATTTCCTTTCTTTCTAAAAGTCAACTCACAAACAAACATTAATAAGTCTCATAATTTCCTCTCTCCTCCTTCTCCAACATGGCAAACAACCTTCAGCAAACACTTCTCAATTTCTCATACCACAAGGTGTCAATTTTGAAAACGTAAAGGTAGAGAGCAATTCATGTTTTTGTCCTTTTTTTAACTATTTTATGATTATCATACTTTGTTCTAAAAAACACTATTAGAACCAATGTTATTAATATCATACCGGTTATCAAACCAGTCAGGTTATTAATATAATAGTATAATAGTTTACTAATTAGTTCGCATAGCGATAAAATTAGATATATACATATATTTTATACTAACATTAATGTTGAAAAATCAATAAAGAAGACAATAACAACTTCTATTTATACAATTTGTTAAAACAAAAAATGTATCGCTTGATGGTAGACCATGTTTTAGAAGTATAAAAATGTATTAGTTGTGTGTTTGATCTCATACCAACATTTTGGTAAAAATAAGTCATTTTCATTAAAAAATAATTTTAATTGAAACTGACCGGTACGGTTCAATTGAAAACCCGCTGGTATGACCAATTTTGATCAATTTTTGACTGATATGATTGTATGACCGATATAATTGTTATATCATACCGGTATTGAGATTGGTTTATTGATTGAACTGACCGATATGAAACAATTTTTATAATACATATTAGAACTCCTCGTCAAAAAACATTCAAGTTGGCCTATGTATGACCTTAGTTCATGAGAATTAGAATCATCTCTCATACTAGAGAGGGAAGTTGTTACTTTTGTTTTTATTCTCAAGAATAAAAATGTCAACTCATTATATTTAAATGTTAAAATGTCATTATGATATTATTATTTTTTTTATTTTTGATGTACTTTTCTCTCTAATGTTCTAGGGGATCCTCATGACTTTCATGGAGGGTAAACATTTTTTGTCTCACATTTTATGTCGGTCCTTATCCAAAGCTTGAGATTGGATAGAAATAAAATTAATAATAGTACATTAAAAACTTAATGTCTTTTATATTTACTTCACTTAATATTTTTTATATTTACTTCACTTAATATGTTTTAAATTTACTCTTTAGGCATCATCATTAGTGACTATGTCTTCTCTTCTTCCAAAAAATATTTTGATCTCCACTTAAAGTATTTCACCTCCTCTTTTACATTTCTCTCTTTTGGAACATCACTTTTGATGAACATTTTTCTCATTTCTTCTAAGAAACCTTCTCTATTGTACGTACATAACTTCACTTTTGACAAACATTTCTCTCATTTCTTCTTCAATCTTCAATATCTCTAGTTTCATTTGGTGTATTGTTCTTTTTTTTTTTCAGTATCTGAACTTTGTTATTAATTGTTTGGTATCAGTTTGTATACATGAAGGAAAATGATGAAGCTGATTTTCTCTGAACTTTCCTTACCTTTTCTCGCTATTCTTTATTAATTCTTGTCAATGCATTTTAACATTGTTCAACATGTGTTTGACATAATACCTCAATATGAAAAAAAAACTTTGTACATGAGCTTTTCTATGAGTTTGTGACCGAGTTTAGAATGTTGTTGTCTTTGTGATTAAATTAGTAATATGGAATGTGTTCCTACTAATTTTGCAATTTTCCTTTGAGTCTGGTTAAGTTCATTATTACTGTTTATTAATTTTTGTCAATGCATTTTAACATTTGTTCACCATGTATTTGATATAATATCTCAATATGAAAAATACTTCTGGATGAGTTTTTTGTGTGTTTATGACATTATTTAGATTCCTACTAATTTTTCCATTTCCCTTTGAGTCTGTTTAAGGATGGAAATGGATACCCAGACTTATGACTACCCACAAAAAATACTCGCAATTGGTCGGGTTGGGTTCGTATTTTTTAGGTCGCGGGTAGTTAAGACTTGAGATTTTAAGACCCGCTGTTGGATGGGTTTGGGTCCGAGCAATGGGGTACCCATACCTATAGGTACTCGAACCCGTTATTCCTTCATATATATTGTTAGTCCATAATGTTACATTGTTAATTTATAAATATGATTGTTATGTTTTTAAACAGTGGTGTTATATTATTAAGTAGTTATGTTATGTTATTTATAACTCAATATTTGTTGATTAAACAATTCTTACTAAATCAATTTTACATTATAATATTGAAATAATCAATTTGAAACGTGTTTAAAACTTTAAATATGTTTTATAATTTTTTCTCTTGTTGATTGTCTAAATAACATATAAGATTACATGAAACAAACATACAATTACCTAAATTATTCACAATTTTTTAATGTTTTTTGAACTTTTGGGTAACTGCAGATCCGCTAGTACTCAAGAACCTGTTGGTAGCAGACCCAGCAGGTATCAGCACAGGTCTAGAATGGATCTGAGTCCAAAAATAAAGCAACCCCTAAGTTTGGTTAACTTTGTTTATTAATTCTTATCGATGAGTTTTAACATTGTTCACAATGTGTTTGACATAATATTTATGTGGTTTGCATAATACCTCATTATGTTTTTCTCCAATGAACTTTTGTAATATGTAACACCCAAATCTATTAACTATATAATAAAAAAAGTCATCTCATATCAACTTCTCATTTCATTTTTCCTTTAAAAATGGTTTCATATACTTCATGTGTACATTCCCATACTATATTCCCTTCCCTATATATGTGTTCTTAATAATTTTAAAACAAAAAAGATGGCATTGGGCCTTTATCAATAATGGCTACATTATATATTCTATTTCCTTATAATAATAATAATAATAATAATAATAATAATAATAATAATAATAATAATAATAATAATAATAATAATAATAATAATAATAATAATAATAATAATAATAATAATAATAATAATAATAATAATAATAATAATAATAATAATAATAATAATAATAATAATAATAATAATAATAATAATAATAATAATAATAATAATAATAATAATAATAAATCCATTATTGCATTTCTTAGGGTGTGTTTACTTTGATCATTTTCTGTTTTCATTTTCAATAAAAACAGAAAATGATGATGAAAACATGTTTGTATTGTTGTTTTCATTTCATATTTCCGAAAATAAGAGCTTCATTTCTAGAAATTTTGAAAATGAAAAAAATGTCATTTCCAATATTTTCAATAATGCGGAAATGACATTTTATTGAAAATTTTAAAACTTTTTTTTGCTCGAATCAGTTTAATATCTTTTGATGTTTGAATTTTTCCATTTTATTCTAAAATTTTGATATTTTTGAAACCCAATAGTATTTATATATTACATTCCAATTATACCTTTATTTATTACTCCTTTTTTCACCACATTTTTGTTCACTTATTTTTTAATCTAGTTTTCAATGGCATTAAATTTGTCTATTTAGTCAAATTGTATCAAATTTTTATATCATTTAATAATTTCTTAAATTATGTGTATAACATTAAATATGAAAAATATGTGGAATGAGAGAAATATTTTTTTCAATCACTCTATTCACTAATCAACAAAACCACAAAATTAATCAATGAGTGTGTCCCTCATCTAAACCACCACATATCTTTATAATACAATTTATTTCTTTATCTCTCAACATAACAAATTTTTCTTTACCTCTCATATGGTATTGGTGAAATAATTTGACCATGGGTATGATAATATTTGATTTTGGGATGGAAATTGACGTCTCTTGAAGTTATTGTAACCTAATTAAATAATAAACACTTGTATGTTAGTATTTTATTTTAACTTTAATTTTTTTGGAGAATATATCTACAACTGCATAATGCTCGTTATGACATTTGTCATGTCTTTTTGATAGCTAATGACCAACTCCAACAATTAATGTTGTTCAATGTAGTGATAACATATAATTTGTTGAAATCATTGACTTGACTAGTTTAGAGTGAATGATTTTGAATAATTGCAAGAGTGTCATGGATTGTGTAGGTTAGAGTGAATGATTTTGAAAATGAAAATGATAATAACAAACATGTTTTAAAGAAATAAAAACATGAAAATGAAAATTGTTTTTTGAAAATGAAAATATGAAATAGAAATATAAAACATTTCTTGAAACCAAACACATCCTTAATAATTTCAAAACAAAAAACATGGCATTGGGCCTTTATATGTGATGACTACATGTCACACTAAATTTATTTACTATGTATTAAAAACTCCTGATAATGTCATTATTGGACACGTGTCAGATGCTGGTGCAATTTTTCTTCTCCCGCACAGTCCCAGACACTTACAATGCATCGACTCAACTCTATCCGCTTATCATAAAAAAATATTTCATTTTAAGTTCATGATCATCACTTGCCTCATATCACATCATCCTTGACTTGTTTCCCTCTCAAAAGAGTTTCATGGTACTATTATGTTCTATCCATACTATATAATCACTTTTGTATAATTTATATTTTCATAATTAATAATAAAAAATATATACAGTATGTAATGTGTTATATTGTGGACAATGATAACAAAATAATTACTGCAACACTCAAACATTTTAAAGTTTTAATTAACAAAATTATGGGAGAGATAATGAATACTATTCCATATTCTTATTAATGATAAATAGCTAAAATTTCGAAGAAAAATTATATTATGTATTAATAGCCTATTATTTTCCTTTTAAAGTTTCAATTATCGGTGAGGTGATGAATATTATTCCATATCATTATTAATGACAAATAGTTAATAATATATTATCATCTAACTATTCGATCAACTAATACTTTTATTATCAAATATTATGATATAACTTTTGGTAAAAAAACAATATAATCTATTCACCTTCCTTTATGTAGTTATTTAATTTAAATTAAAAAAAACTATATATTTTCACCTCATCAAAGCTTTGTAATATTTTTCCCACATGATTTTAATATCACGGATCAGATTCTTTTGAAAAAAATCAAATTCGAAAATGAAGTTTTTTTTCAACTTTTAAATATTTTTTAATAAAAAGACTATCATGATTTGATTTCCCTATTTTCTTTTAAAAATCAAATTCAAAATTGAAATAAACAATTTCATTTTCTACAACTTTTAAAATATTTATTTAAAAAAAATACATAGGATCATGTTTAAGTTTCCTATTTTCATTAGAAAATTCAAATTCAAAATTGTTATTTATTTTCCTTATGTGTTTGAATAGACAAATATACGAGTAACACGTGTATTCTTAACAATGCAAATATACGGATAACATGTGTGTTTTAACTATATAAATGCACAGGTAATATGTGTGTTCTAAGCAATGCGAAGGTACGGATAACATGTGTATTTTTAACCATGTGAATACTGTTAGGTATCAGTGGTCTGGGAACACCTAGAGGGGGGGGGGGGGGAAAAAGTGTAGCGGTTATATAAATCACCGCTTCTTGCACCAAAATCCAATTTCTGGAAACAACCCAGTTAATCGATTAACACCTAGTCTAAATCGATTAAAGCATGCACAGAACAGAATGATCAGAGAGGCAGATTGCACACTTATTTAAAAACAATTGAACATAGATAAATCATATATTTTTAAACACTATTACTAAGCATACGGCAGTGAACAAATATGCAAAATATCAGCTATAAATTCAAATTGAAACAACAAGAAAATTAAAGACGATTCAAGGAGAGAAAAGCGTGCAAAGGTGGATTTTTATCCTGTTCGTTTGCAGTCCACTACAAACTACGTTCAGGCCTACCCTTCTGATATTGGGAGATTTTCTTCTTCACATTATTGAGTAAACGTATGAATACACACACCAATTCAATTACAAGAACATAGGCCGGTTCTTTCTTGAAATCTAGGACCCCTAAACCCTTGGTTTACCTCTACCTTTTGCCTGAGAAAACCTTTCTCGCGAAACATTCCCAGCCAAGGTTCTTGTCCTCAAATCAAGACCTCCTAGTCTTGGTGAAGAATCCCAATCTCTATGGTGGTACGACACCAAGAGATCAATCCAGAAATACACAAAAACAGATTAAAACAACAAGGTATTATAAGCACATTAATGCTTGAAATATTACAAGTAAAAGACCTTAAGACTAACCCACTCACTAATCACTCAAGCCATCAAGAACATGTGAGTTAATCAAAAACAGAAATCAAAGTATCTCTTTATCAATCTTTACAAATAATGCATGAACATGTGAGCAAGATAAGAATGAGCATATGAAAGTGTAAATCAATATGCAAAACCAGAAATCAATTCAACATGATAACTCTCTTGCAAAAACAGTAAAAAACAAAATGAAATATGCTCTCTAAAATCAACCCAATACAATGGAATGGGATGCTACAGTTTTCTGGAAGTTGCCTCTATTTATAGTAAGCAGTTTTGACAGTTGGATCCATTGCAAACAGTTAAATGGTTAAAACAGAAATCAGTTATAACAAATAATAGACCTCTTAATCAATTAAGATTACCCGTTAATCGATTAACTAGTGCAACATAATGAAACAGAAAACAGTTGTAATAGAAACACTGATTTAACAGAAAAGCAGTTGAGTTCATCGATTAAAGTCACCACGTTAATCGATTAACTGGCACATTAACGTACATGGTTCAAAAGGTAAACTTCTCATATGTTATGCACATCTTATACACATGTTCTAGCAATTATGTTATGTCTAATATGCACATATAACATGTATGATTGATGCATGAACATACAATTAACTAGATGATATGTCTCATGGATATGATATAATAATTAAGATGGCTTGAGAGACTTGCACCTAGGTTCACCTCACCTATACTCACTTACTACG
>NW_017724395.1:0-1682 GCF_001865875.1 Lupinus angustifolius | reverse complement strand
GGGGTGAATAAGTGTAGCGG
The DNA here is from genome assembly GCF_001865875.1 of Lupinus angustifolius. Taxonomy (NCBI): domain Eukaryota; kingdom Viridiplantae; phylum Streptophyta; class Magnoliopsida; order Fabales; family Fabaceae; genus Lupinus; species Lupinus angustifolius. The sequence continues at coordinate 1,662 of NW_017724395.1, read as the reverse complement.
TTATAAATCACCGCTTCTTGCACCAAAATCCAATTTCTGGAAACAACCCAGTTAATCGATTAACACCTAGTCTAAATCGATTAAAGCATGCACAGAACAGAATGATCAGAGAGGCAGATTGCACACTTATTTAAAAACAATTGAACATAGATAAATCATATATTTTTAAACACTATTACTAAGCATACGGCAGTGAACAAATATGCAAAATATCAGCTATAAATTCAAATTGAAACAACAAGAAAATTAAAGACGATTCAAGGAGAGAAAAGCGTGCAAAGGTGGATTTTTATCCTGTTCGTTTGCAGTCCACTACAAACTACGTTCAGGCCTACCCTTCTGATATTGGGAGATTTTCTTCTTCACATTATTGAGTAAACGTATGAATACACACACCAATTCAATTACAAGAACATAGGCCGGTTCTTTCTTGAAATCTAGGACCCCTAAACCCTTGGTTTACCTCTACCTTTTGCCTGAGAAAACCTTTCTCGCGAAACATTCCCAGCCAAGGTTCTTGTCCTCAAATCAAGACCTCCTAGTCTTGGTGAAGAATCCCAATCTCTATGGTGGTACGACACCAAGAGATCAATCCAGAAATACACAAAAACAGATTAAAACAACAAGGTATTATAAGCACATTAATGCTTGAAATATTACAAGTAAAAGACCTTAAGACTAACCCACTCACTAATCACTCAAGCCATCAAGAACATGTGAGTTAATCAAAAACAGAAATCAAAGTATCTCTTTATCAATCTTTACAAATAATGCATGAACATGTGAGCAAGATAAGAATGAGCATATGAAAGTGTAAATCAATATGCAAAACCAGAAATCAATTCAACATGATAACTCTCTTGCAAAAACAGTAAAAAACAAAATGAAATATGCTCTCTAAAATCAACCCAATACAATGGAATGGGATGCTACAGTTTTCTGGAAGTTGCCTCTATTTATAGTAAGCAGTTTTGACAGTTGGATCCATTGCAAACAGTTAAATGGTTAAAACAGAAATCAGTTATAACAAATAATAGACCTCTTAATCAATTAAGATTACCCGTTAATCGATTAACTAGTGCAACATAATGAAACAGAAAACAGTTGTAATAGAAACACTGATTTAACAGAAAAGCAGTTGAGTTCATCGATTAAAGTCACCACGTTAATCGATTAACTGGCACATTAACGTACATGGTTCAAAAGGTAAACTTCTCATATGTTATGCACATCTTATACACATGTTCTAGCAATTATGTTATGTCTAATATGCACATATAACATGTATGATTGATGCATGAACATACAATTAACTAGATGATATGTCTCATGGATATGATATAATAATTAAGATGGCTTGAGAGACTTGCACCTAGGTTCACCTCACCTATACTCACTTACTATGGCACACATCCCAGACTACTTAGAATAATGACTCTATTTTATATCCTAGTCTAGATATGACCAAATGAGCATTAGGCATATTGATTGTTGAGCCATCTTCAAGCTTTAATAGAATGTTCTCGATTCTAGCGTGAGTTGAGTTGCCAATCTTCCCGGTGCCTAAGATTCTTCCTTTGTTGTTGTCTCCATAGGTGACACATCCCTTTTATTTTAATGACAAATATAGGAATTTTGACTTGTCTCCAGTCATATGTCTCG
>NW_017724394.1:0-1762 GCF_001865875.1 Lupinus angustifolius | reverse complement strand
TAGATCACCTGCTAGTTTCAGGTATCCAAATTATGTTGGGTCATTTTCTATTAGTAACGAGGGAGATATCTCCCTTTCTTACCCAAGCGTAAACACCACTGGGTATCCCATATCTACTGATGTAACAAGAATGAGAGGTGTGGCCATGTGTGCCACAATACAAACATGTAGGGACTCTATTTTTCTTATTCGACTTTTTATATGGGCGAGTTAGAGGTCTCCTATATGGTCTATTTCTATGGGATGGGGGAACATACCCTAATCCAGTGTGGTCACCAACGTTTCTCATTTTACTAAGCAGAGTGTCTAATTGGTGTTTACTATTTGTAAGTTTTGCGAGTTTTTCATTTAGTTTAAAATTCTCGTTTTTCAAGTCATCGCAAGACTCACAAGTAGTTGTTTAACATAAATTATTTTGAGAGCAATCACATGAAGTACAAGAAAAAATTAGATCTAAAGTTTCATTTTCCAATTTTAGCTCATCTAATTCTTTTTGTAATTGAGCTATTTTCTGATCATTTAGCAAAATTATTCTTTTTCTATTAGCACTAATTTTTTAAGCTTTTCATGCATCTCAACATAAGCATCATATAAAACATCATATGAGGGAGAATCAGAAGAAGAGGATGATGTGTTAAAATATATCTCATCTGTAGTATCCTTACTACCTGATCCACAAGCCTCACCTGCTATTGTCATTAGGCACAGCTTTGCGATCTCTTCTTCATCTGAGGTGTTGGATGTTGTTTCTTCCTCTGGTACATCCCAAATAATGTATGCCTTTTCGATTTGAAGTCTCGGAGAGCACTCTTCACTGAATCAACTTTCTTCAAGTAAGTGGGGCACTGGAACTTCATGTGACCCGGCTTACCACATTCATGGCAAGTGAAGCGCTTCATGTTCTTGCCTTTCTTAGTTGATTATTGCGCTTCTTTCTTTTGAAATCGTCTAAATCCTCCTTTCTTCTTTAAGAACTTTCCAAATTTTCGCACAAGAAGGTTTAGCGTTTCTTCATCAATGTCTGAATCAGAGTCATTATTTTCCATCTCTTCATTGGGTTGTGATGTTGTAGCTTTAAGAGATATTCCTTTGTTTTTCGGATCAGACTCCTCATGCATGGTCAGGCGCCCAAGCTCCATCTCATGCTCTTGAAGCTTTCCGAACAGTGTTGCCAAATGCATGGAATCTAGATCCTTGGACTCCATGATTACCGTCACTTTAGGTTCCCGTCTCCTGTCAAGACAGCATAAAACTTTATTCATGAGTTCTCCTCTGGTAAACATTTTATCTAGACCAATAAGATGATTAATAATGTGAGTGAATCATTTTTGCATGTCGCCAATCGATTCACTCAGTAACATACGAAATAATTCGTATTCATGTGTCAGCGCGTTTAGCCTGGCGTGCTTGACCTTGCTAGTGCCTTCGTGAGTCACTTGTAAAGTGTCCCACATTTCCTTGGCACTTTGACATTGAGAAACCCGAAAGAATTCATCGTAAGATAGTGCCGAGGTAATTATATTTTTGGCGCGAAGGTTGAACTGGACCTTCTTGCGCTCCTCATCGATCCATAAGCTTTTGGAATTTTCTTTCCGGTCGCCATCCACTAAGTGAAGTGGGACGAAAGAGCCACTGATTACGGATTCCCAAATATCTGAATCAATAGCCCCTATGAAGATCTTCATCAGACTTTCCAGTAGGTGTAACCCTCGCCACTGAATACGGGAGGGCGGTTAATGGATGCGCCATCACCACCAAAGGG
>NW_017724393.1:0-52254 GCF_001865875.1 Lupinus angustifolius | reverse complement strand
AGGTATCAGGGGCCTAGGAACCCCTAGAGGGGGGGGGGGTTGAATAGGTGTAGCGTTTATCAATCACTACTTCTTGCACAAAAACCCAATTTCTAGAAACAGCTCAGTTAATCGATTAACACCTAGTCTTAATCGATTAACACATGCACATAACAGAATGATCAGAGAGGCAGATTGCACAGTTATTAAAAAATAATTGAACAAAGATAAAGCATATATTTTTAAGCACTATTAATAAGCATATGGCAGTGAACAAATATGCAAAATGTCAGCTATAAATTCAAATTGAAACAACAAGAAAATTATAGAAGATTCAGGGAGAGAAAAGCATGCAAAGGTGGATTTTTATCCTAGTTCATTTGCGGTCTACTACAAACTACATCTAGGCTTCCCCTTCTGATCTTGGGAGATTTTCTTCTTCACAATATTGAGTAAACGTATGAATACACACACCAATTCAATTACAAGAACATAGGACGCTTCTTTCTCGAAATCTAGGACCCCTAAACCCTTGGTTTATCTCTACCTTTCGCCTGAAAAAACCTTTCTCGCGAAACAGCCACAGCCAAGATTCTTGTCCTCAAATCAATACCTCCTAGTCTTGGTGAAGAATCCCAATCTCTGTGGTGGTACGACACCAAGAGATCAATCCAGAAATACACAAAAACAGATTAAAACAACAAGGTATTATAAGCGCAATAATTCTTGAAATATTACAATTAAATGACCTTAAGACTAACCCACTCACTAATCACTCAAGCCATCAAGAACATGTGAGTTAATCAAAAACAGAAATCAAAGCATCTCTCTATCAATCTTTACAAATAATGCATGAACATGTGAGCAAGATAAGAATGATCATATGAAAGTGTAAAACAATATGCAAAACCAGAAATCAATTCAGCATGATAACTCTCTTCTCACACATGCAAGTCTCTTGCAAAAACAGTAAAAACAAAATGAAATATGCTCTCTAAAATCAGCCCAATAAAATGGAATGCGATGCTACAGTTTTCTAGAAGTTGCCTCTATTTATAGTAAGTAGTTTTGACAGTTGGATCCATTGCAAATAGTTAAACGGTTAAAACAGAAATCAGTTATAACAAATAATAGACCTCTTAATCGATTAAGACTACCCGTTAATCGATTAACCAGTGCAACAGAATGAAACAGAAAACAGTTGTAACAGAAACACTAATTTAACAGAAAAGCAGTTGAGTTCATCGATTAAAGTGACCACATTAATTGATTAACTGGCACATTAACATACATGGTTCAAAAGGTAAACTTCTCATATGTTATGCACATCTTATATACATGTTCTAGCAATTATGTTATGTCTAATATGTACATATAACATGTATGATTGATGCATGACCATACAATTGACTAGATGATATGTCTCATGGATATGATATAATAATTAAGATGGCTTGAGAGACTTGCACTTAGGTTCACCTCACCTATACTCACTTACTATGGCACACATCCCAGACTACTTAGAATAATGACTCTATTTTATATCATATTCTAGATATGACCCAATGAGCATTAGGCATGTTGATTATTAAGCCATCTTTAAGCTTTAATAGAACCTTGTCTTCATCAAAACATAGGCAAAGCATTGCTAGTGTTATCCTTGACACTTTGCACTTTCAAATACTCGGGTCACATGTGTGTTCTTAACAATATGAATACATTGGTAACATGTGTGTTTTTAATCATGTGAATGTACGAATAACGTTTGTGTGCTTAACCATGTGAATGCACATATGATATGTATTCTTAATCATGCAGCAAAACAATATCACACCGTGCTAATGTATGGTAACTTGCTAGTTTTCATAATAAAAATAATAGTACAAGATGCCGAAGCTTAAAAGTAACCAAATTATAAAGAATATTTCTTGAAATATCATTAAATACTAAATAAAATATATTATTAAGATGCATGTAATCTTCATCATAACATTGAGCACTAAACTAAAAGGGTATGACATAGTCCACAAGACATTTTCAACTTAACATCAATCCTCTAAAATAACTTATATAATAAACACTAATTTATAAGAAATTCAAGTGCATGATCACGTTCTTCAACATAGTTTAAATTCAAACTCCTTAAACGTCTCACCTATGATTGATGCATAAGTCTTTATCCCTTTCCTTGCTTTCGTTTCATCTTATCCTTTCTCTTTTTCCTCCTTTCCTGATTGGTAGTGGTTGTTAAGTCTAGGTTTTATTTTTGTGGTTTGAGACTAAAAACTAAGCGTGAAAGGTTTTTCTTATTAACTAATCTAATTCTCATTAACCCACTAATTTATTATTTTAATTAAGGATGTGATCTTCTATTCTAATTAGTCTAAATTTCTTTTGTCAATTGTAAAATCTTAAACATTATCACAAATTAAATAGTTAATCAATCATATAATAATAAATGTCAATTCTTATTATTTTGTAGGCTTAAGTAAATAATGTAAATTATATAAAGAATAAATATAATCATAATAATAAAATAAAATAGCATATACAAAATAATATCATGTAAGATCGAACAATATCTTAACAAACATAATTGTATGATAATAATAATGATAATCATAACAATAAGAATATAATAACAATACAATTCTATTATATTTCTTATATTAATGTTGAGTAGGGTGAGGGTAGGACGGGTTGGGACGAGTTAAGCATGTCCCTCACCCGTCCCTAAATATTGATCGGGTCAATTTTTAAACCCGAACTCGTCCTTAATTAGGATGGGATGCGTGAGGGACAAATCCAAAATAAGATGGGTCAAGATAGGGACGGGTCCGGGTTGAAAAATGACAAACATAATTTTTTTTCTTAAATCTTCGGGCATGCACAAACAAAATTATCACAATCTGTATATAAATTCAACTAAAACCTGCATTCCACATACATCAGTATATAAACTAAAAACCGTAAATTGCATCCTCGAAACTAAAAACTATAACAATCACGTGATTGCAAGTTATGGAAGACATTGAAAATTTCAGAACAATTTAAACTGTCAAATGTCAACGTAAGCTGAGGTGTTTTTGTAAATGATAAAAACACATGAGAACTGAAATGACAACAACATGCCAATATTGAAAAGTTTACACAAAAATGAATACAATAACTAGCTATTAACTGAAAAAATGAAACTTAAATTAGAGTTCACACAAAGTACACAAAAACTTAAAAGTAACTAGTTTTCTATCAATCAATATTCATGGTTGCATGTTCATCTTTAACTCTTGTGACTCGGGAAACTTTGCCACCAGCTCTGCAAGAAAAATAGTCAACATTACATAATACATAGTTTTAATTGAATTAACCAAATAGTAAAAAAGAAGTAAACTCACCATCAACAACTTTCTCACTGATGTCAAATTGATCAAAATCCTTATCATCAAACTTGAAGCCGGCGAGGTTTAACCATTTGAGAACATATGAACATGATGGGTATTGATTTGTATTTATTCAACTATTCTTTATACATAACTATAAGTGACGAGTCGGGTGACCCGGACATAGAACCGAACCCGTCCACTTTTTATGATGGATCTGTCCATTTTAATCGGATATGTCCTTTTTTATTTATTTCGATGGGTCAGACTTGTCCCTAAGACATCGGGTTGAGACGGGTCTACGGGTCGAGCCGGGTCTTGCTCACCCCTAATGTTGAGATACTTTCTTAAAGTAAATTGATTATAAAATTTTACATATTTTATCATAAAATAAAACTATAATATGAGGTTCAAAATTTATTCCTAAAATATAGTATTTTTTGGGATATTACAAAACGCATAGAATTATTTCTAGAATCAGAACTCCTTCTAAGGCCACCTTTCCCTCGACCTCTTTCTTTAATTTAATTCCCCACGCTTTGGTAGTATTAATGTCATATTGCTCTTCAATATCTCTGGGTGTTTCTTCTCCATGATCCAAAATACGTGTGACAACTTCACAAACTTTTCTACAAGATAATTCCTTAAAATATGGGGGAGCCGAAGAACTATGAAAAGTTTTGAAATCAACAACCAACTTACTATAACGCCTATCATCACGAAGACGTTCAATACTACTCTATTTTTTATTCAAGGTTCATAACACATTATTTATTATCTATTTTTTATTATAACTTATTTTGTAAAATAATTTTCACCTATGACTTATTACCAAGCCAAAGGTCCAACATTTTATTAAAAAAAGTAAGGAAAAATGGGTAGCCTGAACCTGCCCGGATAAGCCCGAGCCCAGTTTTAGTATAGTCTGGCCAGTCCGGGCTAAAAAGTTCTGATTTAATAAAAAGTAAATAATATGATACTCAAATCTTATAAATTTTCGTGTTTTAAAAGACCTGTCTGTCCGTCCCTATCCATGTTAACACCTCTAGCTACGAGCTCAAAGCTACAAGCTAGTTTTCTGGGAAAAAACCATAATGCCTCAATATACATTAGTTTATAACAATACCACTAGTACCTATGTTCATGTTATGTGATTGAAAAAAATCACGTGCCCTCCTATAATTGGATAACAATACCACTAGTACCTAAGTTTAGTACTGTGAATTTTTTAACCAAAATTTGGTCATGTAGAAATATTTATAGACCAATTTAAGTCTTTAATTTTTGCCAAAGAAATGAGAGAAATACGTATAAATTGACAAAGAATAAATATTTAAAATTTTTCTTTTTCTCACTCATCACTTATTGCACTCATTCATTTGATCTGTTAGATCTAAGAAAATGAATTACTGAGATTGAGTATAACTAGTGTAACTTAAAATATATTGTTTGCGTCATTTATTATTCATGTTTAATTATTAAGAAGTAATACATATAATTCTATAGCAGTGCATATATAGATGTCTTGCATGAGTTAATGTAATAAGTAATGTTATCTGTATACTTAACAATTAAGAATGATGTGACATCATTATCTTTATATGGGAAAGGAAGAAGGACCTATTTTTTATGTTTAGGGAACCTTCTAGGAAAAATAACGTTCTCACTCTTGAATTTCAATTCAATAATCTACAAATAATATTATTATAAATAATTTGAACATTTTGTCCATTAGATTTGAGAAAATGAATGGTTGAGATTATATATAATTAGTGTAATCTAAATTGAGTATAAACATATCTTCCTCATATATATTTTAATACTTATGGGTTGTATTGTATTCTCAATATGAAAGTTATTTATATTAAGTTATGCCAACCTTAGCAACTAAAAAAGTTAGTTTTCATTTAAATCATATTCACTTTATTGTTGAGTTTCATTTAAAATTATAAAATTGGTGTGAAAGTGGTTTAATCTTTATTAAAATGTTATTACAGATAATAAACACATAATTATTACCTTTATTTATACATTAAAATGTATTTATCACATTGTTTATTTATTTTTAAACATGTTAGTATAATTTATATATATCTAATTTCGCTAACATATGATTCAATTAATATGATATATGTACTATATTAATGATATTAATTTATTTTATGATTATATCATTAATATTTCAATAATTATTGAATTTTAAATAAAATTAATATAAAATGAATAATGTATTTTACAAAGGGACACAATTCTTTTCCACGAGAATTTGTTTTAATTAAATCCTGTTAGTTTTTTTTTAAATATTTACAAGCATGAATATTTTATAAATTTATTCGTTAATATTTTTGTATCTTATGCATTCACATGTGAAAAATTGCTACATTTGTTATGGGATAAAATCATCATCTATACTTCTATATCTATACTTCTATACTATTAATAAAGGGAAAACACAAAATAACCACCTATCATAGTGTAATTTGTGTTTTCCTATTTTACCCTCAAAATCTTTTTATTTTTACCAAAAAATCATATAATATTATTTTCTTATTTTATTTTTATTATCTTCTTATTTTAAAAGTGTATTTAAAAATTGAATATTAGACTAATTGAATTAATTCAACCGCAAATTTAGCACAAAAAATTATATTTGAATTTATAAAATACAAACTATACATTACAAACGATATGAAAGCGGGTTGACAGGCACGACAGTGCATGTCAACACGCTAGTTATCATAATAGAATTACATTATATGATATCAGAGGCTAATCATTAAAGTGACAGGTAGGGATAGCTACTCCCTGCATTTTTTTTATCATTATAATAATTTTTACCGTTTTCCCATGGAAATATATCTATTGATACACCAAGTGTACCATTCTATACGTCACTTGTTTTGGATGATGAGAAAAATATTTAATTATTAAATTTTTAAATTATAAAAAGTAGAACATAAGTGACATGTAAATAATGTCTTTACCTACACTCAAATGATGTCTTCTTTAATTTAAAGTTGAATAAATAAATATATTGTAACTTGTGTGGTCCTTCTAAAAGTTATACATAATAGATCAAACTCTCTTATATATGAATATTGATGTTGCTTATAATAATATTACTTCATTTGAGTTCATATTGATTTTGTACTTGATAAAAGAGATCACGTATGCATTGACATATAAAAAATTGCTACATTTGTTATGGGATAAAATTATCATTTTCATAATATAATTACATTATATGATGGTAGAGGCCAGATCATTAAAGGGACAGGCAGCTGCCGGCCTTGCATTTTTTTTAATAAACTTTATTAAAATAATTTTTTACATTTTTCCTTATAGAAATATATATGTTGTCCCACAAAGTTGCTCCATATGCCACTTATTATAGTTGACGAGAAAAATATTTAATTATTAAAATTTTAAATTATAAAAGTCGCACATATAGTGACACTCTTTTTAGTACACCAATGTACTCTCTTTACATGCACTCAAATGATGTCTTTATCGAGATACTCATGAAGCTCACATATTTCCTTAATTTATAGCTACATAAATAAATATAGTGCAACTTGTGTCATCTTTCTAAAAATTATACATATTGAATCAAGTTCTCTTACACGTAGATATGTTAATATTGCTTATAATAATATGACTTCATTTGAGTTCGTAATTATATTGCACTGTATTTTGTCCAAAAATTATATATTATGAATTTCAATGAGCAATATAATATTATTTTGAGATGTCAATTTTAATCTTTTGTTCTTGGTATAATTACTCATTTAAGTTTGAAAAATTCTCAACCATATGTCGTTAGCCATATATTGTTTTACCAATGTATTAGTCTTATCTTAGCTATTGTCATTGAGCTACTACATAAATATCATTTACAATAGTGAAGACTAGAGCTGGAAACGAGCCGAACCGAGTCGAACTAGAGTTCAGCTCGGTTCAGCTCGATAAGGAGTGGCTCAGCTCGAAACTCGACTCGAGTTCGATACGAGTTATTATTTTAGCTGGAGTTCGGCTCAGTTAAAGTTCGCGAATTGTTCGGTTCAGTTCAAATGGTTCATTTGAACAACTCAAATAATTAATTAAATTTTGAAAAAAATACTTCAAAAAATTTATATATATATACATATATATAAATATAATCTTGCTTATATATATAATAACAATAAATATAAAAATAATAATATATAAGTCATAATAAACTTAAAAATTAGTTTATATATATATATATATATATATATCGAGTCAGCTCATGAACCAAACGAGTTGAACTATATTCAACTCAAGTTCGGCTCGTTTATTTAACGAGCTCAATTTATAGCTCAAGTTCAGCTCATTTGGTTTATGAACCAAGTTTATCGAGCTAAATAATGAATCGAGTTTCGAACGAATACCGAGTTGGTTCGGTTCATTGTCAGCCCTAGTGAAGACAACCAAACAAAATCACATAATAAAATAAAAGATGAATTTCTTACAGATAACATAGTGATTTATATTGAAAATAAAATAGCTGAAAATTTTACCTCTAGTCCAACCGTGTATGGTTCTTTACATTTTCATTACTCAATTAATTTTAATAATAAATTATAATTAAATATTGTTGTTACCCTAAAGTTTAGATTATGAGCCGCACTAAATGATGCTATTATAATATAATCACAACTCAAATAAAAAAAGGTGGATTAACTAGAAAATATTCACCAAAATACTCACTTTACCTAACATAAAATAAAATTATCGTAACTGCGTTTCTTTGCTTTTTAACTTGGTTTCTTCACCCCAACTAGAACGACTTGATCAAGGATATGTTTTGGATAATGTTCTTCAAAGGGGTGGTACATATGAAACTCTTTACATTGAATTAGGCTATGAGAACATTGAAACATCTTAGGTGAACATTTGAAAAGGGACTCCATGTATAGATTAGAGTCATTACATGTGCATGTAGGTATACGATAATTTTCTTATAGTAAACAATTAAGTGATTATTTATAGTAGGGAGATTTATGCTAGAGAGTTAAAAGAACACATGTGATCTCTTTATAGGTGGCTTCACAAACTAATACTATTTAGGGAGGAGTAACTGATACTCCAAAGGGAGGTTCATAACGTTGGGGATGATGTCAACTTGTCCTATTAACCAATCAGTCTCATAGTGTTATGGAGAGGGTTTACCTTCTCCTTTTGGACAACATTGTGGACCTGTCAACTCAATCACTCAGGCCAGTAGGTTTAATGGTATGATATTGCCTTTGGCATGAATGAATGTTTTCTAGCATATTAAATGATGACTAGACCCTTTTGCATCAATTAGTCGATATCTTAGAATCAGCGTCGGGCTATCGAGCGACCAATGGTCTCTAATATGACAGTATTAATCGGTAGCGACCGTCAAATCTTATTGTCCATCTCTCTAAGTTTAGACATATTGTTTGTTTGCTATTTGATGCTGGTATATCATGTTTTAGCACTAGGATGTAATAGTTGCCCCGAGGCTGGTAGCTTAGTTGTAGTGGGGCGTGTCACCAAACTTATAAGTCCTTGTTCCTAGTCATAGGAATTCTAAGTATAGTTCTTCAGAGTGCCTCAATTTGAGGGTTGTTTGGAATCTATACACAAATTTCATAGTAGCGAAGGGCATATTTTTAGTTTGGCGCTCTTTCTGGTATGCCTAATGATCAGAATCTGAGGTGTCCTTAAACTACTAGGTTTTGACTTTCCACTCTACTCATTGATAAGTTTTAGGCGGAAATTTTTTCAAATTATCTAGTCATTTTGCAGACTGATCCGAGTTGAGCATGCCATCAAACCTATCTAGTTTTACCTTTGCTATATGGTTCCCGAGTTAAGATTTTTCTTGTTGTTCTCTCACAAATTGAGTAGATGGGTGCCACATGTGTGACACTCATTAATGATACTATGTTGTCTTGATACGCAATTGTGTCATTTGTACATGTAAGCATGTCTTATCCGTAACTCGAGGATTTTGCCTCGATCTTCATTCTCATTATTAGTTTGAATGAAGTAGCAATAGTGGAGTGTTGGCTAGGCACTTGTGAGTCAATTTAGGGAGTCATTGATTGTTTTGGACCATTTTCTCTCTCGTTAGGCCATTATAAATATAGGTTCACCCCCTCACTTTCTTATATCCTTGTCATATTTCTTTGTTTGTCTCTACTTATTTCCCTTTGCCATTTTCCCATCAGAATCTTATAACCGATCGACATCCTTCTTTGAGGTAATCCTCATCCTTCTTCATATACCTTTTTAGTCTTTGAGTTGTTGTGGATTGAATTCCCAAAGGAGGGAGATATGGGAATGGCAGTTCTATTGAGGTCCTCTTTGACCCCATTCCTCATATCCTTGTCGCACGACGAGCATCGGGTCAAAGAGGAGATCTTCTTGGGATTTTTATGGGTTCGATTCCGGAAAGGGCATGTAGGGTGAGTGAGATGTATGATTCACTCGTCCATTGGAATTCTAGGATGAGAAAGTGGTTTACTAATAGGTTACTTGAAATAGAGTAGAATGTTACTTGAAACAGAGTAACATGTTACTTGAAACAGAGTAACATGTTAATTGAAAGAGTCATAAAAATGGGCCAATAACCAATTACTACAAGCGAGTAATCAATTACTCTATCGATAGTAAAGGTCCACTCAGAGACTATCACAACATACTAACCAATTACTGTGTGTTGTTACTGCAATTTTGAATTTGAAACTCAATTGAAATCTTCCAAAATAAACTAGTGTCTTCCCAAATGTCTTATACATCCTAAGCCTTTGAATAGAAACACACTTGAATCATACTTGAACTTTACTTTCAATTACTCTTTTGGGTAGCCAAGTTTTACAAAGGTCTTCAGAAATATTTTTCTACACCTTCAAAGTCTGAAAAACTAAGAGAAATTGTGATATCTAGTTTGATTTTTCTTTTAAAAAATCCATACTTCAACTATATTGGGTTTAGTGATCCTTAACAAAATTAGGTCTACTTCTTTATCACAAAATAAAGATCACCACGTGGTTTGTTGAATGTGCCTGTAAAGCAAGAAAATGGTGTACTTTCTTGTATGGGATTTGAGTGATAAAAAGGATAAAATCTTAGTGTAAGATTTGTAATTGAAACTCAGATTACATAGTGAAAATCCCTTAATCTAGTAAAGGGGGTTGGACGTAGCCTTCAGTTGGTGAATCCTTAAGTGTTAATAAGTCTTGAATATAGATGGATCTTGAATATAAATAAATCTTGAACACGTCAATTTTCAGACAACTCTTGAAAATGAACTTCTATAATTGTATGGTAGGTATAAAAGAGTTCAGAGAAAATTATTCACCAGATTAACTATTTCATTGTACATGTCTGGATTTCTGCACACCTAAATAAAACAAATTAAAATGTTTAGATAGTTCAATATAGTCATCCTCAAATAATTTAGAATTATCAAAACATAGATAATTAACACCTGAAATGTGAAATGTGTTCAAGACAATGAACTCCTAATATAATGAAATTAATTTGGATTCATGTACTCAAAAGATATTCCAATTTTCAGAACTTTCTTTTCACATCTTCTATTTTATTTTATATTTATATTATCTTTCCAAATTATTCTTTTAAGTGTTTGAAATTAATAAATAAAAGTTATTAAGAAAATTGCAATGCATATGAATTAATATATTTTATTACTTGATGACAAAATCATACACTTACTATAATGCACACATCAATATATTGGAATATTTCAACATCAATGGCAAAAACAAAATTGGATAAAAGAAAGGGTGTTATATCGTATACTCTTGACCCATTTCCTAATTTTTATAAATACAATTTGACTTAAAGGCTAAGAAAGTAATTACATATAATATTCATTTTATTTCCGTGAATTTTTTATACTATCAAATAACAGGAGATACTATTTAGCTTTCCTTCTTGTCATTTTCTTTTATACCAAGAAATAATGAATTATTTATTTTTAAATTTTTTTCTTTCCTTTAACACATTTTCCCCTCTCTATTTTATCTCATTTTATTTATTGAACCAAACAATGCATAATTATTAAGAAAGTAACTATTACAAATGTAGACATTTAATATAGGAACATGTCACTAGCCCATATATCACAATAAACCACGGTCATTCAACCGCGCTTGCTAGAACAACGTTGTTAAAACAAGGTGGAAAAACATCAAAATCGTTCATTCAAGCAAGCGTTGTCCATTTGGATAGATGGATATAACTTCAATAGCGCAGACGTGAAAAAGCATTGTTGAACATCAGTGATGTTAGCGTTGGCTTGAATGAGTTCTGTTTAACAGCACACCTGTAAGGTGGCATTGTTAATTTATATCTATTCAACAACGTTGTATTACAGAAGCGTTGTTGAAGATGATATAGTAACAATGCTTTCTTATATGAGCGTTGTTGCTTAGATACAACGTTTACATATCCGAAAAATTAATGGTGAATTTATGCGTCTCTTTGTTTGTTTGCACATCTAACAAGGACGGCAGTAACGATTCTCTTTCCATTTGAATCTATATATGTTGTGGTTCACACTAATGATTCTATTTTCATTTGTTTTTTCAAGTGTTGTTCTATCAGTAAGTACTATATTTCTTTTCTCCCTATTTGTATTTGTATTTATATTTGTTTAATTAGTCATTGTCTCCTTTTATAATTAGTCATGACACCCAAAGAGAAGAAGATAGGAGCAAGAAAAAACAAAGAAATCGAAGATAGGAGGCAGAAAGAGAAAGGAAAGTTTTGTTAAAACTAATAGAAAAAAAAAGATATTCTTACAAAATGAATGTGTATGTCAATGTTGCTTAATTTACTAGATTTGAATGTTTAATCTTTATATCTCTTTGTCTAATTATTATTGTTTTTGCAGCTATTCTCAACGGCTACAGGGGACGATGAACCAGACTATGTGTAATTTCTTAATTCTATTAGGAAAATAGGGAATGACTTCTTCGACTGAACAATTATTGTTAATTTCTTTTATGGTGTTTTTCTTTTAGATGGTTAATTGTTTAAACTTCGTGAATAATTGTATTTATCTTTTGGATGGTTAATTCTATTTTTAAGTTGTGATCGAATCGAACATTATATTTTGGATATATATTAATATATATATATATATATTAATATAATAGTTTATAATATATGTGTTGTGTTGTTTATAATCATATGTTGTTGTAATCAACAACATATAATTATCACAACAATACAAATATTATAATTTCAACAACACTCATTCAAGAAAGCGCTGTTAATTTGGATATATGGTTATGTTTAACACATATATTATAACGTCAACAAATAGGTAGAAGAAAATGTCAATCTTTTTTTAATTGTTATATTGGAGTTCATTATATGTAAGACATTTCCTCGATGTTATGCATATTGAAAGAAATGTATTTGAAAGTCTCCTTGGTACCTTACTCAATGTTACTAGTAAGGCCAAAGATGACTTGATGCAAGATCTGACTTGGTTAGTATGAGAATAAGAAAGGAACTAGAGTCGATAATGATGGAAAAATGTACATATATGCCTCCAGCAGCTTATACTTAGTTAAGGAAGAATAAAATAGAATTTTGTACATTTCTTCATGGTGTTAAAGTTCTAGAGGGTACTTTTCCAACATTCGAAGCCTCCTATCAATGAAAGACCTCAAGTTAAAATGTCTAAAGTCTCATGATTATCATGTACTTATTAAGCATTTCTTGTGTATTGGAATACAATTTATTCTACCTAAAAAGATTCGAGGAACCATAACTAAGTTATGATTCTTCTTCAAGAAAATTTGTAGGAAAGTGATTGACCCTAAGAAATTACCTACATTGCAAAGACAAATTATTTTGATTTGTGTGAGCATTAAATATATTTCTCACCTTCTTTTTTGACATAATGGTCTATCTAAGCATTCATCTTATTCAAGAGACACAACTATGTGACTCTTCCAATATGAGATGGATGTAACCTTTTGAGCGTTATATGAAGACATTAAAAGGGTATATGAAGAACCAATCAAGACCAGAGAGTTGTATTGTTGAGCAATATATTTTTGAAGAAACTCATGATTTTTGTACTGGATACCTTACCAATGTTGATTTCATAGGCATTCCAAAGCCTCGGTATGCAAAAAGAACATTTGGCAAAAGAATTAATAAGAATCAAATATTGACTATAACAAGAACCGAATTGGAGCAAGCACACTTATATGTTTTACTCTTGTTGCTCGAACATTACATATGTGAAGTGCAAAAAATTGAAACCCAATATATTCGAATATGTCATACTTTGGGCTCATTGAACAAATATTGGATTTGAATTACACAATGTTTCGGGTGTCAGTTTTTTATTGTATGTGTGTTGATAACAACAATGGATTTCAAGTTGATGAATTATGGTTCATGCAGGTGGATCTTAATAGGCAAGAATATAAAGATGAGTCATTTATTCTAACATCACAGGCTCAACAAATATTCTATTTTAGTGACTGAGTTGATATGAAATGGTTCATTATTCTTTTAACTACCAAAATAATCGTCAATAATATTGATGACCAAGAATATGAAGATATTGATGTTAAAGAAATCCTTTTTTTGGGGCATCACAGTCGCGTGAGAGCATACCAACTCTAGATAATGATTTACATACAAGAGATGATCACGATGATAGACTTTAGGTGAATCAATATGTTCATCCAAATAATGATATTACAAGCCAAAAACAATCGAAGAAAAGGAAAAAGTGTATGCATGTCTTTGTATAATTATAGCATAATTTTGTTTGTTTATAATTTTCATATATTGTACTTATATTATTTGTTTGTAATTGTATGTATTATGCTAAAACATAATTGGCATGATATTCTTTGTTTGTAATTTGTACTGTATCAATGTATTGATGTTAATAATAAAAACTTTTGACCGATATTAATGTGTCTGTGTTGTTGAGAATGTCTGTCATGTTGAGAATGTATGTGCGATAATAAATATATATTCATGTATTAATATGGAAAAATCAACAATGCATGCTAGAGGAAGCTTTAACAAACATTGTTGTATGTATACAATACAACAACACTCATTATAGATAGATTTGTTGTATTTGATTAATATAACAACGCACACTTTAGGCAGCGCTGTTGTATATGATTAATACAACAATGTACATTATAGACAGCACAATTGTATATGATTAATACAACAACACTCGTTGTAAGTGATATTGTCGTATATCTGTGTTGTTGAGAATATTTATGAACAATATAATAGCGTCCGCAAAAGCATTGTTTATCATGACTTTATACTACTATACTCACATAGAAAG
This sequence comes from Lupinus angustifolius, assembly GCF_001865875.1. Lineage (NCBI taxonomy): Eukaryota > Viridiplantae > Streptophyta > Magnoliopsida > Fabales > Fabaceae > Lupinus > Lupinus angustifolius. The sequence goes on along the minus strand of NW_017724393.1, from coordinate 37,530 downwards.
TGTCCAAAAATGTTATTATATATCTAAAATGCACGATATTGAACTGCTCTACTAGATACAAAAGTTATTATTACTACATAATTATGTATTTTAAATAACATATTCCTAAATTCAGACTTAAGCCGAAGCGCCAGTGCCCAATAGGATATTTGGAGCATCATCGGAAGGGCCGAAGGGGAAGTTGTCAATGCATTTCTTACTTTTTGCTCTCTTGTTTTTTCGTGCTAAGGCCAATGCCTCTGTACTCTATTATTCAAGTTTATCTTCTTCCAACTATAATGGGGTCTTATTGAATAATCAACCAATACAAAATATCTGAGCATTTGTAGCACAGTTTCAATAGATACAAGCTTCTAAAGACTCATGCTTTACAATTTGTGAAGGGTGTAGTACAGTTACTGCACAGGGACGCTTCCAACTACTCTTCAATGGCGAGGTTGTGTCACGTTGTTTGGATCACAAGAACCCATTTCGCCCCAATTGCAAACCAGTTCAGATTTATAAGAGAAAAGTAAGGTGTAGTGGTTTTTTGGTTGTTAACGGTAGTCCCATAAAGAAAGGATAATAAATAAAAAAATTATACCAAGATAAATTCCACTATAAAAAGAGAATTACAAGTTCACTCAGTTTCACTCATTTCTCAAAAATTAAGTACATCAGATATCACCTCCACTCAAGTATCAGTTAAACACTCAAGTATCAGTTAAATACTCAAATATTTCTCTCAATACTAGAATAAGAGAATAAGAAGAGAGAACACACACTAAGCTTGAAGTGTTGATATATCTTGCAATTACTTTAAACATGCCTATTTATAACCAAAGTTCTTAAAGATCATATGGCCAAAAAACATGCACATTGACTTCACTATAGCCACTTCTCTTGGTTGACTTCAAGAAGACCACTTATTTCTCTTTTTCTTTTAGCTGATATTTAATTAATCTCATACTTGGCTAAATGACTGTCATAGATTTTCCTCTGCAACTTTTTTTTATGTCCACTAGAGTTTCTGGACTCCAATTAAGTTCGGACAATGTCTGAACTTGGTTGTTAGGATTGACTTGGTCATCATGTCTATCAAATTATCTACAGTGGGTATCTTCTCAACTCTAACAATTCCTCTTTCCAAGATATCTCTGATGTAGTGCATTCGAATATCAATACGCTTAGTTATTTCATGATACATTAGAATCTTTGTCATATGTATAACACTTTGACTATCACAATAAATGGTTGTTTCTTCTAGTTGTATACCCAACTCTTCAATTATGCATTTCTCACAATTTACTTCCTTTACAACTTTTGTTACTGTAATATGCTCTAGTTCAGTTGTAGACAAAACAACAATTGATTACAGCATTACTTTCCAACTAATAGTACAACCGTACAGTGTAAATACATATATGGTGAATAATCTTCGCTTATCTAGATCTCTTGTATAATATGAGACAACATATATGGTGATCTTGTCCCCAACATCTTTGACTTTTCCATACATTAAGCCTATATCTATGGTACCCTTCAGGTAGCGGCATAATCAACTTCATAGCTTTCCAGTAAACTTCACCAGAACCTACCATATATCTGCTTACCACACATTCAAGAGGACGCACACACAGAATGCTAGATGATAGTGATGTATTCACTCCTTGATACAACTCACAAGTCAAGAAACTAAAGCACCACCAGGTTTTATTGAATCATGACCAGTCCAAAGATTTGGCATGCAAAGATGAACCAGCAACCACGTTAAGCTAAGCACAAGGGCAGAGTCTCCTTGTATGCTGATGTGAACCACCGCAAGAAAGAATAGACTGTGTCTGAGTGTATACACATGATCCAGGATTCTGAAAATAACAAAAAGCAGATTTTTATTACTAATGTCCTGAACTTGTTTTCCTTGGTTTGGCATAAGCTCAAAACTAACTGAACATTTCAGCCATAATGATTGAAGATGAAAAGTTATCCAAGAATGACTAATTTTAGTGTAGTACTGCTGTAGTGGCATTGGAGCTTTGGAAGGAAAACATGTTCAGTCAGGGTGTGATATATGAAAGCAAATGTCATTTTTAAGAGCTATACAGCAGCATGGGAACCACATCGACATTCAAATGAAATTCTCAGTTTTAAAGGACCCTTCAAAAATCCATTTTTGCTAAAAGTGAGCATTCTATGACACCATATTATCTTAATAGGAAAAAAATACCTATCAGTTAGCCACTATTCATCAGGTTCTGGAACCTAACAAGTTTCTTAGTTATTACAACTTAAAACATAAGACACTTATTACCATATGCTTTGGAGCATTATGAACAGCTTCAGCAGGTTTATCTGGTCCTACGCTTTCTAGACAAGCTCCTTTGCAACTCATATGTTTCTGAATACTGCCAGCACAGTTATCATCAATAGAAAAGATCAGTACTTTAAAAGGAAAGAAACAAAATATGCATGCATGACATTCCTTCATCACTCAATAATGCTTGTGGTTCCAAGACATTATCCATGATAGCATGTTATAGAACTAAGCATTAATAAAGGGATTTTATATTACTTTTCCAAATGACAAGAGAACACCAAAGGATGCAAATCAGAATTCATAGTATCATGTGGATAATTTCCAATCAATAAGGCAGTAATTGGCAATTATAGAGGAGAACAATCAGGAGGAAAATTCAAAAATGCACAATTAAAGTGATGTTAAATAGCTGTTAGAATCAGCCAAAAGGAATTGGTAAAAGGCAAACCAAGAATTCTCTCAAAAACAGTTACAAATCAGCAATCATTGGTAGCATTCATGGGCAGTTTTAAATATTATAATCAGAGAGCAAAAGTCATGGAATTTCTAGTTTTTCAGTTAGTAATTCAAAAGGGTTTTGCACTAACCCCTACTCAGCTATAAATAGGGAGCCACACATCAAAAAGAGGAGAGGGCACTCAATGAAAAAAACAGATAACAAAAACAGAGATACACACGGATACACCACCATTAGAGAAATCAGGGGATACAAGATAAGTCAACTAGAGAGAAACGGATCCAAGGAGTAAAAGAATAGGCTCTCATGTAACTCTCCTACTCCACACATTCCAGTGTCAAGTTTCAACAGAATACAAGGGTAGCCATACAATCAGGTAAGCATCCTGGCCATAAAAAATGTCTATACATACCCCGAGCATCAAAGCAAGTATATGTATTCCGTAAGTAAATCATTTTTTAGTTTGCATTCTAAACATATATGCCTACCTTCTCTGCCCTTTGTTTGCTTAGTTAGTCAGAAACATATGTATATGTGCTAAACTGAAATGCAGGTTATAAGAGTTATTCATATCCTATTTCTTAAGTTATGACAGCAAAATAAGAACCGCATAAGTCCTAAGTCATAACTCTATAATCAAAACAGCAAAGTACCAATCCAATCCTTGTTTTAGAATGTATAACCCAATAATTAAGATTTCATGATCATTCCAGCACTACTAAGCACGAAACAGAATTGAAATTTAACAAGATTAGGATTCAAGGTCAGTAAAACTTTCATCATGAATAATAAAGATTCTAAGAATACGAAGAAATTACTCACTCAAAATCAGCCTAAGGGGGAGTTATTTTGAACACCGAGACCCTTCCCCTTTGAGATTTTCAATCATATCCAAGCTCACCCTTCCTCTATTGCCTGGAAATTCAAGAACCATATATGAAATCAAAACCGATTGTGCGCACATTCATTAGAATTCGGTGCTAAAAAATGAAAGTACTAGTTGGCTCCTACGTTAACCAAAGGGTAAAAACCGAGAGCCTCTCGGACCAATACCAACACAAAATCACTATTAAGCTTAGTGATTATCACCATTGCTGTAGAGATATATGTGCATCTCTCAACATTCATTTGCTAAACAGAAGCGATTCAGTTTCATAGTAGAAAAGGGACAGCCGAATCCCTACCTTACTTCGGTGACCACCGTGAGAATAGGGGCCCAAATCGGGAAACACCGCGAACCACCTCACCATATCGCCTTCATTCTCCCTCGATTCACCTACCAGAAAAACCAAACAGCAACCCAACATCACCAAAGCCAGTCGAAGAAGAAACGAAAAGTGTAGAAGGAGATGAGTTCACCTTCATCAGAACTAAAGGGAGAAGAGAGGAAGAGGTGACCCAACCGCGAATAACCCCTCGAAGAACCATGCCAACTCGAATCACAAGCCACCGCTGTTGCAAAGGGGAGAAGGAGGAGGAGACGACCCCAATGAGAACCACTGTTGCATTTTTCTCCATCGATTTTGCCATGGTTACCGCTGCTGGGAAGAAGAGGAGCAAGAAATTTAGGGATTTCAATCCCATTTGGTTTTTGCACGTAGGTTTTGAGGAGGGGTGGTTGAAACCCCTCAGCCCCTTTTTTTATTATTATTTATATTTTCTTTATTTGTTTTAATTATTTTTAATTCCTTAGTATTTGTTTAACAATCATATTATTATGCCAAGCAAAAGTCTCTAGTAAAGTCTTTATATTCCTTGTTACCCAACTATTAAATTAAAAATTAGGAACGTACAAATCATTCATTTTTAATTAAGAACTAATCTTTAAAGGTATGTCAAATCAAAAAGATCTTTTTTTCTTCCTAATTTTAAAAATAAAGTATCTCAAACGGTTTAATTTTTACTACTTCAAAAAACCTACTTGAGACTAGATGCGGTGCGAACATTAGCTTTGCTGCTTCATCTATCTCAAAGACAGTTTAAATTCAATTATTTTCCTATTTTATTATTTAGTTCCATAATTATAAAAAATAACCCAACACTATATTATTAAATAAGTTAAATATGAAATTCTTATAGTAAGGTTATGGTTCGAGTTGTCTCTAACTTCTTCGAAAATGAGAAGAAGGTTTACAACCAACATCGTCTCTAAACTATTAATTCTATATATAATTAATAAAATTTTTTATCACTGAGTTCTATATGTATAAATCATTAGAAACTATTTTATCAAATTAATTATGGAAATTTTATGGGAAGGTTATGGTTCGAGTTGTCTCTAGCTTCTCCGAAAATGAGAAGAAGGTCTACAACCAACACTGTCTCTAAACTATTAATTCTATATATATAATTAGTAAACTATTTTATCATTCAAATTCTATGAATAATTATAAACTATTACCAAATAAATTTTATGGGATTTTTTATAGTAAGGTTATGGTTCGAGTCGTCTCTAACTCCTCTGAAAATGAGGAGAAGGTCTACGATCTACACCGTCTCTAAAACTATTAGTCTCATTGAATCGAAACAATTACATATTTTGAACAAATTTCAAATTAATCAATTCAATAAACTAATACTCCTAAAATTACCAATATTTTCCAAATCATTAACAATCAACCAAAGTAGAAACAATTTTCGAACTAGAACTACGTAGTCTTGATTTCCTTATTGCACCCGGGGATACGTAGGAGCAAGATAACTTCTGATCAGATGCAAATATAAAAATAAAAATGTCATGTTTTACTAATTGAGTTTTAAATGAATAATTGTTAAGGGTATAAAAATATGTGTGATTAGCGAGGGTACCGTTTTAATACGGGCGGACGGGGTGCTAATACCTTCCCTGATCCGTAATCGACTCCCGAATTCAGAATCTCTATTCATAAACCATTTTTTATCCAAATTTGGCATAAACGAGAGTTTTCTACATTTTAACCCCAAAAAATGTAGTGCCGACTCCAAATCAATCGGAAGAGGTAGAAGTTGAGTTCGCCTCTCCCTAAGTCGCAGGGCCGGTTTTCCAACCGAAAATTGGGTCTCGACACTAAGTTCTTCATTTCAAACTCTAAGTTGAATTGAGATTTCAAGTTTTTTATTTATGACATGTTCTTACATGCAATCAACATGTCATCAACATACTAGAGGAAATGGATGAATGACTTATCTCCAATCTTATTGTAGTAGATGCAACTATCATCTCCGCTTCTACAATAGCCATTTTCAAGCATGAAGGTGTCAAACTGTCGGTACCGCTGTTTGGAAGATTGTTTTAGCCCGTATAAAGATTTCTTCAGTAAGCAAACATGATCTTCATTTCCTTGACGTTCAAATCCCTCAGGTTGTTTCATATAGATTTGTTCCTCCAACTCCCCATGAAAGAATGTTGTTTTGACTTCAAGCTCGTCGAGTTCTAGATCAAACTGAGCTACAATGGCTAGTAGGATGAGAATAGAGCTATATTTTACCATAAGAGAGAACACTTAATTGGAATCAATACCTTCATTTTGTGAAAAATCTTTGGCCACTAATCGAGCTTTGAATCTAGAATCTTCAACTCCATGGGTTCCTTCCTTCTTCTTGAAGATCCTTTGCATCCAATGAGTCTTCGATCATTTCACAATAACCCAAGTATGATTATTATGAAGAGATTCAATTTCCTCTATCATAGCAGCAGTCAATTTGGAAACTTTGTTATTGTTAATAGCTTCTTCATGTGACTATGGTTCACAATTGTTGATATCATAAGTGATATTTAAATCATATGGCATTAGGTTAGGATAACCATACTTTTGAGGAGGTTTTATTTATCTCCTTTTTCTGTCCCTAACCAACCGATATTACTAAAATTGGGAGATATTAACATCAATACATCCATCTTAGAGTTATTCTTCTTGATCAACTTTTTTTTTTCTTTTGTTGGCTCTACCTTCTCTAAGATATTAGGATTTTCATTTTCACTTGATGACTCTTTATGAGGCTTTAACATTTCAGCTTCATTAAAAGTAACATTCGCGCTTATAAGGAATTTTTCTACTTTGGTCACCATAACTTATATCCTTTCACACCATCATGATATCTAAGAAAAAATGAATTTCAATGCTCTTGCATCAAGTTTTCCTTCTTTATTATCAACATATTTAGGGCAACCTAATATCCTCGATTTCTCCTAATTTGAATAAGTACCTGACCACATCTCTTTTGGAGTTTTAAAACCAATGGTAGTTGATGGATATTTGTTGATCAAATAACAAATTGTATTGACAACTTCCCCACAAAATTATTTTAAATTATATTTGCAATCTAGCATTTGACAATATACATCTGGTCCTTTCAAGTAAGGTTGTATTCATTCTCTCTACAAGTCTGTTTTGTTATGGAGTGTGTCTCACTGTATAATATTTGGAAATACTACGATCCTCGCAAAACTTTTTGAACTCTCACATGTAGAAATCTAAACCATTGTCAGTTCTCACTCGCTTGATCTGCCTCCTGATTTGCTTTTTGATCAAGGTTTTCCACTGTTTGAACTTGAGAAATGCTTCACTTTTGTGTTTCAAAATGAAGAATCAAACCTTCCTTGAATAATCATAAATGTTGGGAAGGATCCCACAAGTCATAATGTACATATTTCAGCGTGCCTTTTGTTCAATGAACTACAACATTGAATTTTATCTGGCACTACTTTCCAGATACACAATGTTCACAAAAGTCTACCTTCTTGACTTGTTTACCACATATTAATCATTGCTTTTCCAACTTGACTAGACATCTTTCACTAACATGGCCCATTCTTAAATGCCATTGCTTTGTGACATCAAAATCATTTGTTGAGGAGACAATAACAACACATGTGATTGTATTTCCTTATAACATGTAGATACTATTCTATTTCTTTCCTTTCATTAAAACCAAAGAGCCTTCAGAGATTCTAATAGCTCCACCTTCACCTTTGTAGCTATAACCTTTTGAATCTAGTGTTCCCAAGGAAATCATATTTTTCTTCAATTTTGGAACATGCCTTATATTAATCAATGTCGTTACAATTTTGTCGAGTATCTTGATTCCAATTGAGTTGATACCGACGACTTTACAGATAGCATTACTTCCAAGATGGACCTTGCCCCTATCTATAGGTTGGTAAGTGGAAAACTAATCCTTATTGGGACACATGTGATATAAGAATTCAGAATCAAGTATCCACTCATATTTTGAGTCGTTTTTAGAGACTATTAGTGCATCTGCACAGTCGCATCTCTAGATTCATAAATCATTTCAATCTCGTTACACTCTCGGCAATTCTTTCTTATATGCTTATCCTTGTGATAGTGGAAACATTTATACTATCTAGGTTTCGCTTTGGACTTGGACCTAGATCTCCCCCTTTCATCATTTTTATTTCGCCTCTCTATTCTTCCTCTAGAAAAGAGACCTTCATTCGAGCCTGCAGAACTTGAATCTGATATTCTTTTCTTCGGTTCTTTTGAGTGCAATGCAGCCTTGACATCGTCCAAGGTAAGATATTCTCGACCATATATCATGGTGTCAATGAAGTGCTCGTAAGACCTTGAAAGGGAAGATATTAGAATAATTTCTTGGTCTTCATCGTCAATTTTAACATTGGTATTTTTTATATCAAGAATAACTTTGTTAAATTCATTGAGGTGATCTTTTATGGGCTTTTCTTTCTACATTTGAAGAGTATATATTCGTTTCATCAAATACAGTCTATTAGTGAGTGACTTCGTAATGTACATGCTTTCCAACGTTATCCATGATGAAGAAGATGTAGTACTATTCACACTTCTCGTGGAATTTTATCTCCCAAGCACAAAAAAATTGCACTATACTCTTTTTCCAGGGTTTCATCCTTCTTGTCCTCGATCTGACTTTGTGGCAGCTTGTCTCTAACTTCCAAGTCATTTCCCAAGCCGTGATGAACTAGTAGAGCTTTCATCTTCAGTCGCTAGAGGTTGAAATCATTTTCTCCATTGAATTTCTCCAAATAAAATTTAGCACTCGTCATGATAACCGTATATTGGAACAACGTCGTAGTCTGTGAAGGTAAACCAAGGAAGTTCTCAGGAAAGAGAGGTAAGTCTTTAATAGACACGGTAAAGTACCAAGTCTTTCCTTAGCTAGAACTTTGCTAGACATGCATTTTCACACTATTATACTATTCTAGTAACAAGAATAATTATTTTTTGATGTGTAAGATCGGACAATGTTACAACCATAGAGCATACTAAGAATTTATTGTAGATCCTACAACTTAGCATCCGAGAGCTTTAAGAGTTTTGATACCAGTTTGTTAAAATGAATGTCCCATATAGAAAAGATAACCAAGAAAATTAATGTGGTTCGGCAATTTGCATACGTCCTCGACTAAAAGCATCAAGAATAATTCCATAATGATAAAGAAAATTACAAGTTCACTCGATATTTTACTCACTTCCCAAAACTCAAGTACACCAAATATCACTCTCACTCAAGTATCTCTCAAACACTCAAGTATTCCTCTCAATATTAGAATAAGAGAATAAGAAGATAGAGCATGCACTAAGCTTAAATTGTTGGTGTATCTCGCAATGACATTGAACATTCCTATTTATAGGCAAAGTTCTTGAAGATCATGTGGCCAAAAAACGTACGCAATGACTTTATCATAGTCGTTTCTTTTGTTTGGCTTCAAGAAGGTTACAACCTTCTCTATTTTTTAAGCCAATATTTAATACTCCTTCAAGAATTTTCTTTTGCTTAGCATGAGGGAGCTCTTCATGAATATGATGATGTGCTATGAAGCACATATATAGGTATTGGATAAGATATACAATTATATGTACCTTAAAAGCATATTCTTGAAAATATATGATATTGTACGTTTGATATACGCATATAAAATATACGTATAAAATTCATAATAAATAATTATATAATTATTATTATGAAATTCCAAATAATACACATATTTCATAGAATTCATTAAATACAAATTAAAAATCAAATTATCGTAAGAAATTATTCTTTATTGACCACAAATAAGAATATTATCTAGGGATGTTCAAATCCAGACCGGTCTAACAATAAAATCGAAAGTCGATCCAAAATAGACCGAAACCGTAAAAACCGAATGCATTTGGATCGTGTCGGACTTATTTTTTAAAGACCGATTGGTCCGCTCCAGATTTTGGTTTCACCTCTTGGATCCAGACAGATCCAAACCGGACCGAAATAGTATGTAAAATTTAAGTGTGTAATACTTTTAAGTGTCCTCCAAACTTAATCTTAAGTCCCAACTCCAAAATTGTACCTATATTTTATTTGTTATATTCTATAACACACTTATATATATGTTGTTATGTTTTAAAACATATTGATTATATTTGATACACGTTTTTAGAACTTAAACCAATTGCACAACCAAATGAAGGGGATTCAAGTGTTATTCTGATTAGGTGCTTTATTATCAATTTATTGTTGTGAAAGTATTATTATTATTAATCATCGGTGGAACACTGTAACTGTTAAAATTACTTTCCAGGTGCTCATATTATTATTATCGATATCTTGTTGTTTTGTTGTCTTGTTATTATTGATATCTTGTTGTTATTGTTACTATTTTTTACCTTTATTATTATTGTCTAACTGTTTTTTACTGTTTTATGATGTTGTTTACTTATACTATTGTTGCACACATTTTAATGTCGTTGAACATTATTTTTGTTGTTGTTTTATGCTTAATATTTAGTCATTTTTATAAGTTTTAAATGTAAGTGCAATTTCAATATTTTATAAATAAAAAAAACCGATCCAAACTGAACCGAAACCGCATATTATATTTGGATCGGATTGGATATGACGTCTTAATATAAACATATCAGACCGATCCAAACCGCATATTAATTACGTGTTTTGATCGGATCATTTTTTGCCTAAAAACTGATCCAAATGGACCACGAACACCCTAATATTATCCATCTCATAATTCACAATAAACATTATGCAGACGTATTCCACTTTTTTCTTTGTGAAACATGCTTTGTTTTTTCTCTCTCACTAGAAGTCCACTTGATAAATTAAATACTATGTTTTTATCTTATCTCTTTTAAAATGGTCTTGTATAATAGTTTGAGTGTTAGAAGATATTGAAAAAACATTTTAAGATTATTAGAGAGTCTGGAAAATATTGAATTTATAATTTATTTATTTTTTTAAAAATAATTTTGATAATATGTAGACACATATTAATGAAATATCAGAGAGCTTTGATATCAAATATCGTTACTTAAAGGGTAGTGAAGTTTGTGTCTTTGATAGACGAGGAAGATGGCTTGCCCTAATTCAGAGGTTTGGTTTTGGACATTTCTTTCCTTAAAGGATTTATTTACGACTTGCTGCAAGCATAGTTAATAATCACTACGGATTATTTGGATAAGTGGGTTGCCACTTTTTGTATTATCATTTCGAGACTATCTTTAAAGCAGTGAACCTGGTACCTGAGAGTATGACACTGTGAATGTGCAAGTCTAATGTGATAACTTATAACAACAATTAAACTTTTATTTTATTAGATGGGGTAAGCTATATTGATGGAAAGATGTAATGCTCTATAATAAATTATGTTCTTTGACAAAACATTAAATTTTAAGTTTTTCTTTTTTATTTCCCCTATAATTTTTCTTAGTCAGGAGTCCATTTAATGAGCAAACCTAATAAATATGAAATAAAGTAATGAATTATGAAGAAAGCGGTCAAAATAGAGAATTTTGTTTTCCCTGGTCGGAAAGGGATTATGAAAATTCATTCTGGTTGTAGTAGTTTGTGTTCCGATCTAATGCTTCTATTTCTATATTTAATTTTCTGTAGTTTTTTTATTCCAAACGTTTTGCAGCAGCTAGTTTTCTATCAAGTATTTGCTAGGTTGTTATTATGTCACTCTAGGAATACTGCAGAATTTAGTACCTAGGTAGACTCTTGCTAAGTGGTAGAACTGATTGTGAGGCATTATGTTATTTGGAGCAGCGATAGTCATTTCTTTATCAGGGGATAGTTTCAAGATTATGAGAAATGGTTAGTTTTGATAGATTATCAATCAGAATGCTCTTGAAGCCTGGTGTCTTCATGACATAGTGAAGAATTGGTTGTGAGGATATATTTTCAATTTAGGACCTGTTTTGTATTATATCTGCAATGTAGCTTTAGGACCTGTTTTGTATTATATCTGCAATGTAGCTTGCAATGTCAGCAGTGTTTTAAATTGCATTTATGATCACAATGATGGGGTTTGCTGCAATTGCCCTATAATCGACAAGGCTGAATCTTTAGTGTTACATTACAATTGTGGTGTGATATAATTGTATTGATCACCACAATCACAATATTGTGGTCACATCATATAATGTTGTATGGCTTTACGCAATTTAAATATCTGCATGTGAGTATTGATGTATAAATGGATAGCCATTTCACTTTTTCCGAAATATTACGGAGTAGCTTTTAAGTGCCTATTTTGTGGTTTATTTCTTGTCGGCTATGTCAAAGGGAGTTTGGGATAGTCACCTCTAGCACCTTGCTTGATTTGTGGGTTCTGCACATAGGCACACACATGTTTCAAACTATTTTACGTCTGATTGTTTTTAAAAACTCTAGTTAACATAAATATAAGAACCAAAATTGATAGTTAGTCACCCATGCTTTCCAATTTCAGGTGATGCATGCAACTATTCTAGTTAGTTCATTTTATCGTTTTGAGATGACATTAATTTGTTTAAGTGTACAGAACCTTAGTTGACGCTTGACTATGCCATATCATATGAATTAGTTACATTTAACTTTCTTTACTTCTTTTTTTAAAACACCAAAAAATATGTGTATGAAGTTTTGATTTCAATCTTGCTTTATCAGGCTGATGTTCTAGAGTATTATGCTAAGACTGAACTCCCCCAACGGATCATTCTATTTACCAGCTGTGTTAAGGGTACTCACTCGCTGAAATTCTGTACATTGAACCTTGATTTCTAATAGATCTAAATGTGTTAAATTTAGACAATAAATACAACCTAATTATTTACGTTGGAGTTTGCCATCCAAGTTAAATAACCAAGAAGATAATCACTACTAATGTCTTCATATTTTTCTGAAAATTGAGATTCATCGGATCATCCTGTGTCTGGACATAAAAGATTCAACTGTGTCTTGTTACTGCAATTCTTTCTCTACTTCTACTCTAGAAATCAGAATCTAAAACTAGTAACTGTATTGCCTGGATTGTTGTTTTGAGTTAAGAGATAAAATCTATTCTGGGACAACGCAGCAAACTGAGCAAGCTGTGTAAAACGAGCTTTATGTTTGCTCACTCTTGTCAAAATCCCAACTGGCCCTGCTTTCATTTGTGCTGTTCTGCAATTTGAGCCAAATCTCACCCTGTGGTAATTTAAGTGAGGAGGTGATGACCTTGGTTTGGCAATGTTCTTCCCTCTAAAAAACAGCAATACAAGTTATGAGTTTGGATTAATGCAAAGTATTGGAGAAGTGAATTATATATTCAATAAAGAAGAAAAACAACAATAGACACAAACATTGATCCTTATTCTCAACGCTCACAAGGGCATAGGCACAAGTTGGTTGAACATCATTACCAAATTCATTATGTTATTCTCTATTCTCCCTATTCTCCATCTATAATCCTTTGCTTGAATGCGGAAATCCTTATGATCATGACTTCGTTCCCATAACCTAATGTTTATGCCCATACATAAACCCAAATGGAACAACCATGATCCAGATCGAAGAAACCCAATTGATTTCATGGTGAAGAAGAAGAACATACCTTGATTAGCCATTTGGAATCTCGAAGGTATGAGGGTGAGATGATCTTCCAGATGTTAGAGCGCCGAATAGTTTTCCTTGTGCTTCTCTAGAGGGGAATGAGAATGCCTTAGAGAGTGTTCTTGAAACCCAATGCTTGATGGAATGCCTTTTGGTGTTAAGTTCCCCTTATGGAATTGGATAGGTGTGTTATCTTATATTTGATAACTCCTCACAATTCCCTTCATTCACATAAGCCTACTCAACAAAACTCATTGCTCTACAAATGAGGACCATAACCCATAAAAGTAACTCCGTAGCGGTTACTACTTAAGTTGCAATAATTCTGATTCAGTCCCTTCATCAAATCAGAAATTGCCTGAAGGTATCTACACTTATAATTATTTCATGACACATATGCCCTTAGCCACCAAATTAATTACTTAAGATCATTTTATATTTTGGCTAATTACATAATGGCCATAACACAATTATAGAATTATATTTGTGACCCATAAATTGTCAGAAATTCTAACAATCTCCCACTGGTCACACATATGATTCTCCATACATGTTATCCTTATTGCGCGCTTAAATATTGTCATTATGAATTTCGCCATATCAATCATGACTAATTCAACAGTGATCACCAACATTGACACAACTAAATGACATAGATACATCATGAAATGTGTAGCATGAAAATCACATGAATATGATCTGTACATGTCAATTTTCAACTGGTCCTACTTAACTTTAGTGAGATCCTTAACTATAACATAAAACCTTATTGTACAAAGTATAATAACAGAGTATCAAACTGAATGATTAATCAACTGAAGTTTGAATATAAAGTATCCATACATAATACTGAAACTACATAGAATATAATAAAATATGTGCACATTCTAACTCCCACTAAATCAAAAATCCCCACATTGCAGAACACCCATGTGAGCAGTATGCTCATGAAAGACCTTGGGTGTGATAGCTTTTGTAAGAGGATCTTCAATCCTGGAGTTAGTGCCTAAGTGTTCTATGGAAAGCTGTCCACTTTGTACCTTCTCCTTAACAACTAGGAACTTAATGTCGATGTGTTTCGACTTTGTCGAACTCCTATTATTGTTGGAGAACAACATGACTGATTTATTGTCACAATATAACTTTAGTGGTCTTTCAATTCTTTCCACAATAGTGACAAAATTTCTCAACCATGATGACTGAAGTGATGCCTCATAACATGCTATATATTCAACTGCCATGGTAGATGAAGCTACAAGGTTTTGCTTGGCAGATGCCAAGAAACTGCACCACCAGCTAACAGATAAACATAGCCTGAAGTAGATCTTCTACTATCTTGGCATCCCGCAAAATCGGAGTCAGAATACCCAATGATCACTAATTGGTCTGATCTCCGATATGTGAGCATATAGTCATTTATTTCCTTTAAGTACCTCATAACCCTCTTGGCTGCTTTCCAATGGTCCATTCCTGGATTACTCATATATCTGCCTAAAACCCCAACTATGAACGCTATTCCGGACGCGTACATACTTGGGCATACATAAGACTCCCTACAGCTGATGCGTAAGGGATCTTTTGCATTTCCTGAATTTCCAGATTTCCTTTAGGGCACTGATTGAGACTAAATTTGTCTCCCTTAGCAACTGGAGTATCCATTGCTTTACAATCCTACATGTCATATCTTTTAAGTACCTTTTCTATATAGCTCTTTTGTGATAATCCAAGAATACCTCGAGATCTATCTCAATGTATCTGAATTCCTAATACAAACGAAGCTTCACCAAGATCTTTCATTTCAAAATTACTGGATAGAAATGTCTTGGTTTCTAACAAGGTACCCACATCATTAGTGGCAAGCAGTATGTCATCCACATACAAGAGCAAGAAAATATACTTGCTCCCACTGAACTTGTGATACACACAATCTCCGACTGAATTCATCTCAAAACCAAAAGAGAGAATCACCTCATGAAATTTGTAGTACCACTGACGAGACGCTTGATTTAGCCCATAGATGGATTTTGTCATTTTGCAAACCATATTCTTTTGGTCTCCCATTACAAAGTGTTCTGGTTGCACCATATAAATCTTTTCATTAATGTTTCCATTTAGAAAAGTTGTTTTGACATCCAGCTGATGAAGCTCCAAATCATAGTGTGCTACAAGAGCCATGATTGTCCTAAGAGAGTCTTTCGTTGAAACCGGAGAGAAAGTCTCTTTATATTCAATCCTTTCCTTCTGAGTAAAACCCTTAGCTACAAGACGCGCCATATACCTCTCCACATTAGCATTAGAATCCCGCTTGGTCTTAAAAATCCATTTGCAACCAATGAGTTTCTTACCTTCTGGTAATGGGACAAGTTCCCAAACTTTATTGTCTTGCATGGATTTATACTCCTCTTTCATTACTTTAATCCACTTTCCCAAATTGGAACTTTGGATGGCTTCACGAACGTTTAATGAATCATTATCCATTAAGCCATCACCCTCATGTTCCAAGAGAAAGCAAATGTAATAATCCGAAATTGATCTTTCTCTAGTGGATCTACGCAAAGTTATTGGCTCTTGCAACTCTTGTCCATGTTCTTGAGAGTTTTGAGTTTGTCCTTCATGAATTACTAACTCACCTTGAGCAGGGAAGGTTTCATTAGCTACGTCTTGAGGAGGTTCTGAATTTGCTTCATCAAAAGCAACCATATGAATCACATCTGGAATAGATACAGATTCTTCCTCTAAGACAAAGTTTCTAACCTTATCTTCCCCCTCAAACTCAACATCCTCAAAGAACGTGGCTGTACCCGTCTCAAATATGGATTTCATACTTGGATCATAAAATTTATAGCCCCTTGATTTTTCAGAGTAACCAATAAAGTAACTGCTTACTATACGGGAGTCCAATTTCTTTTCATAAGGCCTATAAGGCCTTGCCTCAACTGGACATCCCCACACATGAAAATGCTTCAGACTTGGCTTTCGCCCAGTCCAATGCTCATAAGGTGTTTTAGCAGTTGCCTTAGTTGGTACCCTATTAAGAATATAAGCTGCTGACTTAAGTGTCTCTCCCCAGAGTTACTCTGGTAAGGTAGAGTGACAAATCATACTCCCAAGAGTCCGGTTTGGTCTTTCAGACACACCATTCATGCTAGGCGATCCTGGCATGGTGTACTGTGGGACTATACCACATTCCTCTAGGTATTTGGGAAAAAGGCCCTGGACGTTGTTCACCTGAACCGTTATATCTGCCGTAGTATTCACCACCACGGTCATATCTGACGCACTTAATCCTTTTGCTGAGTTGATTTTCAACTTCAGCCTTAAAAGTTTTGAACACGTCCAATGATTGGGACTTTTCATGAATTAGAAAAATGTATGCATAACGAGAATAATCGTCTATGAATAATATGAAGTATCATTGACCATTCCAGGAAGCCGTAGGGAATGGCCCATAGATATCTGTATGTATCAATTCTAAGACGTCTGAACCTCTATATGCACCATATTTCGATTGTTTGGTCTGTTTTCCTTTTATGCATTTGAAGCAAACATTAAGGTTTGTGAAATCAATGGAATCCAAAATCCCATCTGACACAAGACGCTCAATTCTCTTTTGAGAAATGTGACCTAGACGCTTCTGCTATAATGCACCTGAATTGTTATTTTCAATTTTACGTTTAGTACACGTGATTCCACATTTAGGGTTTCGCTATAATCACTTATGGTATTCAACATATACAGATTGTCATTTAACATAAGTGAACCAATTCCAATAACATTTGAATTTAAAGACAATTGAACCGAATTGTTTCCAAATGAACAACAATAACCAAATTTGTCCAAATATGAAACAGAAATCAAATTCCGTCTAAAAGACGGTACAACAAAAGTGTCTTTCAAATCCAAATAGAAACCAGTACACAATAACAATTCTAAAATGCCCTATAGATTCCACTTCTACCGACTTTCCATCGCCAACATAGATGTATCTTTCAACATAATTAGGCTTTCGGTAGCTCAGGCAACCCTGCATTGAAACACTGATGTTAGAAGTTGAACCGCAGTCTAACCACCAGGTGTTTCCATGTACTGAAGTTAAATTGACCTCAGAATAGACCAAAGTAAGAAATGTACCTTTCTTAGCACGCCAGTTGTTTTACTTTTCACATTTCTTCTTTTGATGTCTAGTTGCTTTGCAAAAGTAACAGACATCAGTCTGCTTCTTCTTCTTTTGCACTAGACCCTTAACAGCTTCATTCTTGGGCTCTGAAGTGATTTTCCTTTTGCCCTTGTCTTTAGAGGTAGTAACATAATGGGCACTTTCAGTCCTCTCTCGCTTCAATCTTTCCTCTTCTTGCACACAAAATGAAATGAGCTCATTAAGAGTCCATTTCTCCCTTTGACAGTTATAAGAAATCTTAAACTGACTGAATTGTGCAGGAAGAGAAAGTAAGACCAAATGAATGAGTAAGTCTTCCGACACCTCAAGCTTAAGGGCCTTAAGTTTTGAAGCGATGTTGGACATTCCCATGATGTATTCCCTTATGTTTCCCTTGCATTGATACCTCATGGAAATCAAGTTCTGTAACAGAGTACTTGTTTCCGCCTTATCGCTCTTTGCAAAGCGCTTTTCAATCTCAGCAAGGAAATCTTTGGCACTATTTATCTCATCCGAGACAGTACCCCTAAAGACTTCTGGAATGCCACGCTTAATGATCATCAGACTCATGCGATTAGAGCGATCCCACTTCTCATAATCCTTCCTCTTTTCAGAGGCACTGGATTCCAAAGGAGAAGGGGGTTGCTCTACCCTTAATGCATAGTCCAGATCCATGCAGCCAAGAACAATTTCCATGTTCTCTTTCCAATCCTTAAAATTTTCACCATTAAGGACCGGAACCGAATTCAAAATCGCAGATATTAATCGATGTAGCTGAATTAGACAAAAGACAAAATATTAAATATGCTCACAACTTAAAATTATCAATGTGCTTAAACAATGGTATGTCCAAATCAAGATACCTAGTGCACCATTAATATGAAGTCTTTGGACAGTGATATTAACTGCATGTGGTACTCTTGTTGTAATGATCAAACATTTATAATAAGGCATGTCAACTGATGAATCCTTCTTTGGATTGATTCATCAGTCACATGTATAAAACTTTAGAATTATGACATGTTTATCATCACAGGTGTATATGGTATTCGGCCAAATATTAACTTTCCTTTGGGTTTTCCTTTGGGCCAGCTAATACTCGTATGAATAATCATATACACTTACATCTAATATTCCTTATGATTTATATCCATGAGAGAGGTCACTTTGGCGACATTTCACTTCAATTGGCTCACTTGAAATAACAGTCAACATTAATGGACAACCAAATAACAATTAAAAAACCAATGCACAAAGATACTAAAGCCCCATAAACTTTATCATACTCTCGCTTGGGTGAGGTACACTCGCTTGGGCAAGGTACACTCGCTTGGGCGAGGTACACTCGCTTGGGCGAGGTACACTCGCTTGGGCGAGGTACACTCGCTTGGGCGAGGTACACTCGCTTGGGCGAGGTACACTCGCTTGGGCGAGGTACACTCGCTTGGGCGAGGTACACTCGCTTGGGCTCAATAGAAGACAAAGCTTATGTTCAGTTCTCGCTTGAGCGAGGAACCTTCGCTTGGGCGAGGTTCTCTCGCTTGAGCACAATAGAAGCCAATGCTTATGTTTGGCTCTCGCTTGAGCGAGACATTCTCGCTTGAGCGAGCCTTACGTTGCCCGTACACTCGCTTGGGCGAGCTGTCGCTTGGGCGAGGATCTTCTCGCTTAAGCGCAATAGAAGCTAATGCTTCTGTTTAGCTCTCGCTTGGGCGAGCCACTCTCGCTTGGGCGAGACACTCTCGCTTGGGAGAGACACTCTCGCTTGATCGAGAGCACTGCGACAGAACACGAACATTGTGATTTCTGCATCGCTATTCTTCGAAAAATTACCCAAAAAATTCAAAAAAACAGCAAAAAGACAATATTTATTCATTTCGAATATATTTATATTCATATGAAAAAGCATGAATGTTTATCCTAATCGATCCATGGCATAAATGAAAACACCAAAACCCTAAATCAATTCAGATTTTGGGGAAGAAAAGCAAGTACCCTAATTTCACTCATGAATCAAATTGGGGTTGCTCTGATACCACTTGTTGGAGAATTTCTCCATCTATAATCATTTGCTTGAATGCGGAAATCCTTATGACCATGACTTCGTTCCCATAACCTAATATTTATGTCCACACATAAACCCAAATGGAACAACCATGATCCAGACCGAAGAAACCCAAATTGATTTCATGGTGAAGAAGAAGAACATACCTTGATTAGCCATTTGGAATCTCGAAGGTATGAGGGTGAGATGATCTTCCAGATGTTAGAGCGTCGAATGGTTTTCCTTGTGCTTCTCTAGAGGGGAATGAGAATGCCTTAGGGAGTGTTCTTGAAACCCAATGCTTGATGGAATGCCTTTTGGTGTTAAGTTCCCCTTATGGAATTGTGTAGGTGTATTATCTTATATTTGATAACTCCTCACAATTCCCTTCATTCACATCAGCCTACTCAACAAAACTCATTGCTCTACAAATGAGGACCATAACCCATAAAAGTAAACCCGTAGCGGTTAATACTTAAGTTGCAATAATTCTGATTCAGTCCCTTCATCAAATCAGAAATTGCCTGAAGGTATCTACACTTATAATATTTCATGACACATAAGCCCTTAACCACCAAATTAAATTACTGAAAATCATTTTATATTTAGGCTAATTAAATAATGGCCATAACACAATTATAGAATTATATTTGTGACCCATAAATTGTCAGAAATTCTAACATGATTGTCTGTTCCCAACAATTGATATCAGATGGCTCTTAACACATAACACAGGTTGGAAAGTTCAATGGAAGTGGTATTTTCATATTGTGGCAATTGCGGATTAAGGATATGTTGGCTAAACAAACTCTATTAAAGGTGATGCATGAAAATAAACCAAATGATATGAATCAAATGAAATGGGAAGAGTTCAAGGAGATGGTTACGGAAACCATAAGACTTTGTCTATCTAAGGCATAAATATATAACTCTCTACCCCCAACTCATTTACATCAGCTCAAACTCGTAAATTATATTATTGTTTTATGAAGAAGAAAAAATGCCTCATCCACTAGAATATGAGTCATTGTACAATAATCTCTACATTGGCGAATATCATTAATTTTTATCTATTGTCATTAGGTTGGGGCACACCATATTCTAGCATCAGTGAATTTTCAGCAAGTTCAGACAATCCTTGAACTTGTCTATAATATTCGGTTTGGTTAACATATCAACTGCATTTTCTGAAGTGTGAACCTTCCATAATAGTATTTGCCCACAAGCCATCAACTCTCTAATCTTGTGAAATCTTGTATCAATATGATTGGTCCTAACATGATACACCTTGTTCTTTCCCAAGAAAATAATATTATAGTCGTCACAATGCAACAAAATTCCACCTTGCTCAATGCCTAATTCATTTATCAGCCCCATAAGCCATATGGCTTCCTTAGAAGCTTCACCAACTTCCATGTACCTTGCTTCAATTGTGGATATAGCAATAATAGACTGAAGTGATAATCTCCACATAATTGGTCCACCTGCAAGGGTGAAGACAAACCGTGGTGTGAACCTTCTTTCATCCAAGTCTCATGCATAGTTTAAATAAACATAACCAACAACTGATGGCTTACGTTGTTGGACGTCAAACATGATACTAAGACTTGTAGCCCCTTTCAAATATCTGAAAATCCACTTGATTGCTTCTCAATGTTGATTCTCTGCTTTCGACATGTACTTGCATACTTCACTAACTACATGTGCCAAGTCTAGTCTAGTGCAAACAATAACATACATCAAACAACTCATTGCACTAGCCTATGGATCATTTAACATGTATTTATTCTCTTTATGTGTCGTTGGACACTAATTTGTCGCAAACAATCAGTGGTTAGCCATTCTTATTTTTAAGGTGAAATGTTAATTTTAGTGTTTATTTATTAGTGAAAAATAATTTTATTATTAATGTTGTCAATTATTAATTTAATTAAAAATATTTTTTTTATTGATTTTATGATTAAACAAATGAATAGAAACTTCATAATGCAACCATTCAAAAGATGAGTTGAGGCAAAGAAGCCCTCGAGGGTGATCGTCCCTCAATATTTGATTAATCTCCAACATTTATATCATTATAAAGATTTTCATGTAAAATATATTTTTAGAAATGACTAATTTTTATTTCATATGATATCATAATACTATTGAGCACTAGCTCTGAAAAATTATTAATTACATTTTTTGTTTATTAGTAAAATCCAGATGATAAGATACTTGAATATATAATTGATAGACCTTGGAATATATGTGATTGTATAGAAATATAGATCTACACAATGGGGATTGAAATTCACGTGCTCTCAGCTAAGGGAACAATGCACCACATGGTAGATCTGGAGTGGTTGGGATGCTACGGGTGATGGTTGTAGTAGAGAAGCATTGTGTACCTTGACATGTAGCGAGTTGCGGTTGGTTGGATGGGGAGAGCACGGGCTGTAATCGCGCACTCACATGTAGGAGACCTCATACTACTATGGAGGCAGGGATCAGATGCGACGAGGTGCGATTGAGTTTGGTTACGTTTTGAAGTGCGATTGGCTAATTCGATAGTCAAAGCTAAGATGAAAAAAGTATGTATAATTAGCAAAGGTGATGCACTACCAAAATCAGAGCACGAGACAAACATGATTATGCTTGCGCTAGATCGCAATGCTTGCACATTATTCATCTTTTCACAATGGTGTTTCCACTCTTTTTTCAGAGGCTTTTTTCAATGCTTTTTTTCTCTTCCCAACTAATACCCTAACATACTTATTTATACTAAAATCTAAACTCAGTTAACTCCTAAAGTTAAGCCATTTAGTTTCCATTTTAGATAAATCAGATCATCATTTTTAGGGATTTTAAAGATAATTGCCCAAATATAATCTTGAAGATAATAGATAAACCCAATCATATTGCTCCAGTGTATGTTGGTTGAGGAATTTTTTTATGATGTTTTTTTTTTAACAACAACAAATATCCTAGTGTGCCTATTTTGAACTTATGTCTTCAGCTATGTGACTATTGTTCATATTCTATGCAATGTGGTCTCAAGTTGAGGTGATTGAGGATGGCTAGTATTAAAATTTCACTTCGAGGTTGTTCATTTAATTTTTCGTAATTTTTCCCACAATACCTTATGTAAGTACCTGCCAGAAATTCTCTTATTTTATTATGATCCTAAGCCACCTTTGTAGGTTTTCAACTTAGAATTACTCTCATTTTTCCTCGGCCCATGCGGGTTTTCAACCTAGCACTTTTTTGTTATATTTCTATTATTTTGTTTTTTTCTTTTATTTTCTTTCTTTTGTTAATACTCTCGGCATGGTGGTCTCATTTGGTAGGAAGTAGAATACTTATATTAGTCATTGTTGTAGCTATTCTTGAAGATGATAACTTAATATCATTCATTTTATTGTTTGAATGATTTTGACGTCTCATGATGAAGTCAACTTATAGAGTCATAAGAAGCAACTTCACCATTGCCCCATTTTTTTGGGTTTCTTGTAACTTTCCAAAAATGGGATCAAACCAAAAGTTACCCGAATTTTGGGCTTCTTATAACTTTCCACTAGGAATAGCAACGAGGCGAATTAGGGTCGGGTTTGCACTTACCCAATCCTAAATCCGCAATTTAAAACCCGAATTGGACCCTGAACTAAGTCGGGTTAAAAACGATATTACCATCCCGAACCTATCGGGTTTCAGATAACCCGAACTTGACTGAAAACCTGAAACTATTTTATAGATATGTGTACATACATACGTTTACACCTTGGGCAGTATTGCATTTTTCGGTGGTTAGTCATTTTTATTTTTTTGGTGAAATGTTAATTTTGGTGTTTATTTATTAGTAAAAGTAATTTTATTATTAATGTTGTCAACTATTATTTTAATTAAAAAAATAATTTTTTATTTTAGAATCGAATGAATAGAAACGTCGTAACGTAATCATTCGAAAGATAAGTTGAGAAAAAGAATCTCTCAAGGATAAATATCCCTTCATCTTTGATTAATCCCAACATTTATATTATTATAAAGATTTTCATGTAAAATATATTTCTATAAGATATCATAATATTTTATTCTAATTATTAATTACTATGTAATATTGTCGAGCAGTAGTTATTAAAAATTATTAATTACATTTTTTATTTATTAGTAAAATCCAGATGATAAGATACTTAAATATATAAATCATAGACCATGGAATATGCTTGGTTGTATAGAAATATAGCTCTACACAACGAGGAGTGAAATTCATGTGTTTTAAGCCAATGAATAGTTCGCCACGTGACAGGTCTAGGGTGGGAGGGACGTTGAGGGTGATGGCTGTAGTAGAGGAGCACTGTGCACGTGGACATGTGGTGAGTCGTGGTTGGATGGATGGGGTGTGCATGGTGTGTAACCGACAATCGTGCACTCACACATAGGAGATCTCACACTGTTATGCGGGCATAGATCGGTCGTGGTTACGTTTTGAAGTGTAATTGACTAATTCGAGGGTCAAAACTGAAACACGAAAAGTATGCAGAATAATTGATTGTGATGCATCGCTAAAATGAGGACACGAGATGAACATGATCCTGCCCACATTTGATCGCAACGCTTGCACAATATTCATCTTTTCACAATGGTGTTTTTTCCACTCTTTTTTCAGATGCTTGTTTCTACTCTTTTTTCAGATGTTTTCTTTAGTGTTTTTCTCTCTCTTCCTAACTAATATCCTAGGATACTTATTTGTACTAAAACCTAACTCATTTAATTCATAAAATTAAGCCCTTTAGTTTTCATTTAGATAACTCATATCACCTATTTTTAGGGATTTTAGTTCTACTAACCATGCAGATTTGAATAATCTCTTTTATATATTTTTTTACCTTTTATTATTTTAAAAATAGAAACTTTTAAAGCATATTCTAAGCATATTTAATTATTTATTGTAATAAATTCAAAATTACTATAAAAAATCAATAAAAATAGTTCTAATTATTTTTTTGTTTAATACTAAATTTTGAAAAAATTAAAATAAATGATAAAAATCACCTTATTGTTTTTCTTTTTTTTTAGGAAAAAAAGTATAGATTTCTAGAGGGTATCACTTCATATCTTTGTTTCATATTATGTGTGATAATCATAATATTCAATATATTTTCTCTGTATAGAAAATACAAACTATTTGTTACTCAATTGATGTCCAATTTTTATAACATTTTGTATATGCAATATCAACATGATAATTCTAATTGCACAAGAGGTTTTGTGAAAACACTTGAAGTTATTAGGTGTAAATTGTCATGTATATTCCTTGGTCAATAACTTTTCCTGGAAAACCGGGAGTTGAGATTTTGTTCACGGAATTGGTTGCACAGTTCATTTTTTGTAACATTTGGCTGAAGAACAAAGTTATAGACTGAGAGAAGGCTTGAGAAAACTTATGCGTATAAATAGCTATGGATAGATTTACAGAAGATGATATGATGACTATTGACTCTAGTGATTTAAGGACCAACATTTGTCTCTTTGGACAAATTAACCTAAAATATAAGTATGGTAGTTTTATTTTGTTGCTGTTCTATTTTGATTTTAAAGAAATACTTTGTTTACTACGGAGGAGAAGAAATATCTAGCCTCTATATAGTAGTACTTTAATTTAAATTCAAGCTTACTGAAATCTCTGCTAAGATTTGACTTTATAATGCGAGTAGAAATAGAAAGCTGCTGTTAACATGGTTACATACTTACATATACATATCCTATGCAGAGATGGAAGTGAACATGACCGGAAAATTTAGGTGGGTAGTATGGTTTGACTATACTTTCCCACGTTTGGGATAGGTTTTGAATTAATTACGGGAATGAGGTAACGGGAATGAGATATTTTTTTGTGGAGACGATTTCAACAAAGTTGTGGATGAGAAATGCGATTTCCCACCAATGTCGTGGACCACACCCACGATTTTTTTGCACGGTGTCAACCTTCTATAAGTCGTGCCCTAGGGACACGAGTTTCATGACAATCTCGTGGACTAGGTACACGAGTTCCATGCTATTCTCGTGGACCAAGGACACGAGATCCAAGTAGTGTCTTGGATCCACAATATCCAAACAACATATAAGCATCCCGTCCCGAATCAAACTACACTGAAGGAAGAAAACGTATGAGAAATATTTAGGGAATTTATAATTGAAAAACTGTGATTATTGAAGGTAACTAAAAATTCTTTAAAGTTTTCAGTTCATTTATTTGTGTTAATTTTATTTAATGTTACTGTATGTTTAAATGTAAATATCGTATGTTTATATTTTACTATATGTTTATATGTAGATGCCAATTATTAGAGATATTGTTAGTGATTTTAGTGATGAGGAGGACATTGAACTATGTGATGGTGATGATGATGATGTTCAGATTACCACTAGTGAACCGGTTAGTATAACATATGATAATCCTTCATCTTTTTTCGTTAGTATTTATTATCAATCTGGACAAGATTTGTCATACAGAAGTACTCACATAAGTACTGATGTGGATAATGATCTCTTTGTAGGTATGCAATTTGAATCAAAGGAAGCAACAATAAATGCTATAAAACAATTTCATATTAGGAATTCTATTGATTACCATGTGGATGAGTCTAGGTCAGATAGATATGTTGCAAAATATAAATATTATGGTGTTGGGTGTGAATGAAGACTTCGGGCCTCAAAAAGTGTGAGGCGTGATATTTGAGAGATTAGAAAAATTAGTGGAAGACACACTTGTGTATCCACTAATATTTCTCAAGATCACACGAAATTGAACTCATCTTTCATCGCAAACTGTATTGTTCAACTAGTATTAGAAGATCCTGGTATACCAATTAAAGCATTAGTTAAAGAGGTAGTCACTCGTTTTGGTTATACGGTGACATATAGGAAGGCTTGGACTGCAATGTGGGCCCCATACCTGATATAGCTCGAGCACGTGTGTCACTCATCTGCTTTTCACTTGTTGAGTGGCATGCTGCTGATCGGGTGATGAGGGAGTTTGGTCTACAACAACTCATCCCAAAAGATCCAATTAATCTGGAGAAACAACACAATATGGATCTACGTGGGAAAAATGACTACAACTGGCCACAAAAGCATAACCAGTAGATTCAAATTTGGAATAACCGGAAAAGCTATATGGTAAATAGTTTTCCTGATGACCACTCTTTGTATCAGTACTCACAAGATATGCAGTGGTACTTACAAAGGACAAAGAAATACATCTCTTCAGACAGAGCATATTCGGTCGGATCGGTAAGAATAAGAAAATTTCTATTTATATTTTATTTTAAATTGTATTGACATATTCTAACATTCTAATTTTTTCCATTTTTTTAGTATAATTTTATTAAAATGATTCGTGATAGGTGTGTTCCTACAAATGTGTTTCCAAATTCGTCGCTGTCACTGAATAACGTCTACCTAAACTACAATGAGATGATGGAAGCGTTTGCTCAACTACTTCCAACCACCTTCTCCTCAAGTACTTCTCAAGCTCCTCCTACACAACAGTTTCAAATGCCTATTGCACCTGAGTTTCAGCAACATTATGAGAGTCAAACTCAGACGGATACTTATCCGCATGCATACACTCAAACTCCTCCTCCTCCTCAACAACAACAACCCTTTGGGTTTGAAGGTTTCAGAGCAATGAGTGACTACTCCTTCTCTCACTTAGCATCTTCTTCGCAATTTTTAAGGAATGCCATCAATGTTTGACACTACTTCAAATACTTCATTGTCGACATTCAACTCTCAACAATATTATCAACCGACAATGCCTTCACAACCAAATGAAGACGATGAAGATGATGAAGACGGAGATGAGGAGCAACCACAACTAGTTAGAGGTGGAAGACAACATCAATCACAACAACAACAACTAAGAGTCCAACCACCTCGAAGGAGGAAGACACCTGGATGTGAAACATCATCTCATAGACGCCATTAGAAATTTTTATTCTTGTTCTGTTTTCTTTAATGTAATCATTTTCAAATTCTTAATACAATTATCAATATCATTTCTATGAAATTGTCTTATTATTTCAATTTATGCATTTAAAATAAATGTTAAAAAATATCAAAAACTTTAACCAAATTCCATAAAACTAACATTTCACTAAAATTATCATATTCAATTAAATTTTACAATTTTAATTTAAAGATATTATTTTTATACACTAAAAATCATAAATCTAATTTTTTATAAAAACTCACACTATAATCAATAAAACAAACTCCTAAAACAATAAATAACAATATCATATTCGTGTAAAAGGGAAATTCAAAAATCACTATATCCCATCCAATCTCGCGCATGGGGTACACGACTATGGAAGTCGTGCATGCCATACACGACTTCTCTTGAGGAGAGAGAGTCTGTAAGAAAATCGTGGGTGTGGTCCACGACATTGATGAGAAATCGTATTTCTCATCCACGTCTTTGTTGAAATCGTGGATGTCATCCACGATATTCACAAAAAAAGAAAATATGATATTTCATTTTGTTTTAAATTTAATATATATATATATATATATTGATTTAAGTAAGCAACAGTTTATGAGTCACATATATTTGTTATTACGAGAAATTAGAATAATTTATATAAACAATTATATTATATTATTTTAATAACATGAAAAAATGTATATAACTTTTGATTATATAATCATTAATTAACTTTTAATATCGCATAAGTAATGTAGTTTGGTTAAACAAAAGTTCATCCAAGAGAATGGTGAATAATAAATCAAGTGTTTTATTCCACATTTGCAAATGTGAGGGACTAATTTGACTTCTTTTTTCTGAGATTAACAATATGTTTGGTTAAGGAATGAAAGTAAAAAAGAAAGAGAGTTGAAGAAAATAAAAATAATAAAAAATAAGAAGATAATTATATTGTTTAGTTTAATTGTAAATATAATAAAAATGAGATAAAATAAATGGTATATTTATATATAATATACTTAAAATGACATAAAATATCCTAATTATATATAGTATAAATAATTTATAAACATTTTTGTTTTTGTTGCAAATTATATAAATAAATAAATTATTTGTGATAATATTGATTTAATATATTTTAAGTAAATATAAACTATAAGTTCAGCATAACAATTTTTTTTATAAAATTCATTGGAAATTATTAACCTCCTATATTTTCTTCCCACAAATAATGTATCTAAAATAAACATAATCCATATTTCTTATCATCTCACTTTCATGCATTTTATTTTCTTTCTAATTTATTTATTATTTGTCATTTATTTATAATTTTAAGTAATTATATTTTTTATTTTTACTCCATTTTTATTGAGCATACATAATTATCATTTTATTTCAGTTCAGAAGCATTGAAAATAAAATTAAGTTAATTAATTTCACATATAAATAAATATAAAAATAAGTTCACGATATTATGCATATTTTCACATAGATTTTTAATTTTTCAACTCATTCATGGTGGATGAGAAATTTTGGAACTTTTTATGATTTTCATTCTTTTATTTATTTTCTGCACAAATTAGGGAGGGAAAGTTTTTTGTGACATTCATGCATACTTTTTTCTTTCCCTTCTATTTATTGTCAAAACTAGATGTGTAACACTCTAGTTTTGATATGTGACCTCCCAGGTCCATGAATACACTAAGCATGTCACCCACAAGCTTAAATATCCCTGCAGTATTTTATTCCCCACAAAGAAGTGCTTTTCGCGACTCGAATTTTTGACCTCAGGGACAAATAGTCGTTATTCACATGAGTCACTACTATTAGGCTATAGTAACTTAATGGCAGCGAGTCATGTGAATAATGACTATTTATCCTTGAGGCATGAGTTTGAGTCTTAGGAGTCTCCCTTTGTGGGGAATAAAATACTACAAGGTATTTAAACTTGTGAGTGACACGCTCAGTGTATTCATGGGTCAGGAATGTCACATGTCAGAACTGGATGTTACAAAGTGTTGAAATTTGGTTTGTTGAAAGCCATTAGTGGAAAATCTTGGGTGTGAAATCTAAAAAACTCTCAAGTCTCACATATAAGAGTTTTGAGAAAACAACTCATGAGTCCCACATTGGAGAGGTGAGGAACTTGGAAAAATCTTATGTTATAAATAAAGGCATTCTCCCCTTACTATAACTTGCCTCAAGTTGAATGTGTTTTCGTTCAACCTTTTCTTTTCCCCTCATATTTCATGTCGATGCATTTCCGGCAAACTTCTCACCCTTTCTTTCTATGGTACCCAAAATTGGCACAGGCAGCCAAATTGTGAGAATTTCAAGAACTGACACCAGTAGTCAATATTGAGGGAAGAGAATTGGCACATGTAGCCATATTGTGGGCATTTCGAGAACTGACACTGATAGTCAGTATTGAGGGAAAAGAATTGGCACAGATAGCCATATTGTGGGCATTTCGAGAACTGACACTGATATTCAGTATTGAGAGAAAAGAATTGCCAGAAGTAGCTATATTGTGAGCATTTCGAGAACTGACACTAGTAGTCGGATTGTGAGAAAAGAATTGGCATTGGTAGCCATATTGTGGTGCGTGTATTCGAGATCGATTCTTACAGTACAATAAGAATTCGATAATAGATATTTAGGTTGTTTTATCCTGGGGACGGCGTGGTTGATAGTCTGCTTGCACAATTTGGGCAGTTCCACGAAATGTCTTAAAGAGAGCGACCTAGTCGTGACTCAGTCAGTAAGTATTATTTCGTACCATTTAGAATTGTTGCAAGTTACAATAACAACAATTTTAAGACGTTTCTACTGCAATGGCATTCGTAGATAATATTACTAGACTAAACAACTTTGATATGAACAAATCGTTTCGATTTGATGGGACAAATTTCAAACGATGGTAACATAAGATGGAATTTTGCCTCACTATTAGAAAAGTTGCCCACATTCTGAAAACTGATATCCCAGTGTTGCTGGAAAAAGCTGAAAAAAAGGAAAAATGATAAACTAGATATTGAAATAGTTATATGGAATGAAAATAATTACTTATGTAAGAATTTCATTCTGAATGGATTATCTGATGATCTCTATGGTTAATATATATCGAATTAATTTGGTATGCACTTGAAAAGAAATACGATACTGAGGAAACAAGACTAAAAAATATGTTGTTAATTGTTACCTCAAGTATCATATGACTCAGTCCATTGAAATACATAGAATTGCTCGTGAAATCATTTCTAATATTATTCCCCTAAAGAGTTAAACTCACAAAGCCTATGAATGTGTATTTGTTGGGTATGTTGTAAACAACAAGGCGTACAAGTTTTATGACTTTAACGCAAAAGTGATCATTGAGTCTAAACGATGTTGATTTTAATGAAAAAGAAATTCTCTTTTAAATTGAGGAATAGTGAGGACACATCAACTAATCACAAACATGTGATTATAGATAATGATAAAAAATGAGAGGTTTGAAATAGAACCTAGAAGTAATAAAAGAGCAATCAATGCTAGAGAGTATGAACCTGATTATATGGTCTATACATTGGAAGAAGATCTATCAACATTCCAAGAAGCTTTGACTTCTTTGGATGCTGATTTGTGACAAGATGTCATAAATGCTGAGATGGATTCTCTAGAGTCTAATAAGACCTAACATTTAGTTGACTTTCCTCCTCGTTGCAAACCCATTGGTTGTAAGTGGATATTGAAAAAGAAACTGAAACCTGATGGCACAATGGATAAATACAAGGCTCACCTTGTAGCCAAGGTTATCAAGCAATTGGAGAATGTAGATTTCTTCGACACATTTTCACCTATTACTAGAATAACATCCATTAGAGTACTAATATCGCTAGTTGCGATACATAATTTATTAGTACATCAAATGGATGTTAAGACTGGTTTTTTAAATTGTGATTTGGAAGAAGAAATCTATATGGAACAACTTGAAGGTTTTGTAATACATGGGCAAGAAAATAAAGTTTGTAAGTTAGATAAGTCGTTGTATGGTCTTAAGCAAGCACCTAAACAGTGGCATGAAAAGTTAATGTATCGAATGAAGGTCAATGAAAGTGACAAATGCATTTATTACAAATCAGAAAATGACATTTGCACTATCATATGTCTCTATGTAGGCGACCTACTCATATTTGGTTTCAACATTCATGTTATGAAAAATGTGAAATCCTTATTATGTAACAACTTTGATATGAAAGACATTGGAGAGACAAGTGTAATCCTTGGTATAAAAATTACTAGGTCAAAATAAGAATTTTTTTGGATCAATCTCATTATGTGGAAAAGATCTTAAAGAAATATAAATATTTTGACTGTAAACCTGTTAGCACACCATATGATCCAAGTGTAAAACTTTTTAAGAATACTGGTGAAGGTGTAAGACAAGCTGAGTATTCGACTATCATTGGCAGCCTTTAGTATGCCATTAATTACACTAGACCCGACATTGCCTATGTTGTGGGATTATTATGTAGTTTACTAGTAGACCTAGTATAGAGCATTGACATGCTATAGAAAGGGAAATGAGATGCCTTAAGAAAACAATAAACCTTGGAATACATTATCGAAGGTTTCCAGCTGTCCTAGAAGGATTAAGTGATGCTAATTGGAACAATCTTTCAGATGATTCCAAAGCAACGAGTGACTATATATTTAGCATAGTCAGTGGGGTTGTTTCTTGGAAGTCAAAGAAACAAACTATTTTGGCTCAATCCACTATGAAACATGAAATGATAGCACTAGCAACAACTAGTGAAAAAGCAAGTTGGCTGGGAAACTTGCTTGCAGAGGTTCCTCTATGGAAAAAACTGATACCAGCTGTGTTGATCAATTGTGATAGTACCGTGACTATTACAAAAATTGAGAGCCGTTTTTCTAACGGTAAGAAATGACAAATAGGTTGTAAGCACAACATCATTAGAGAGTTATTCATTACAGGAGGTGTTAGAGTGGATCATGTATGCATTGAGAATAACTTAGCAGATCTTTTGATGAAATGACTAGCTAGAGAAAAAGTCCACAATACTTTTAAGATTATAAGACTATTGCCCTTAGAACGAGGATCACTCATGACGGTAACCCGACCTAACTGACTGGAGATCCCATGAAATAGGTTCAATGGGTAATAACAAGTTGTGAAGTGATATGAGAATGAACATGCTATAAAATTATGAGAAGCAAGATTCCTGCAGCATATGTAAGGATGAGTTAAAATCTTATTGAGATCTATACTCCAATTGGAGTGGAGTACCTAGGCTACAGAAGTACTCTTAATAGACTCACCTATGTGAATGTGGAAGTGGGGGCCACTTCCTATGAAATTTAGGGCATACATTTCTAGAGTATTAACTATATTGGGAAAGACGTGCATGGTCTTTAATGCACGGGCTTTACAGAATACACCTTTGAAAAGGTTGTGTGTGGTTAGATGTCGGAGATAGAGTTCAAGACTGAGTCACTCTAGTAAAATCTGGATCTTACTCACTATGCAAAAGTTCAAGTCGCATGACACCTTTGTTTATGCACAATCTTATTGAGACCATAAAAATTCTCGAAAATCGTTTTTTAATTTCAAGTAGGACATTGTTGAAATTTGGTTTGTTGAAAGTCATTAGTGGGAAATTTGGGTATGAAATCTAAAATACTCTCAAGTTCCACATAGAAGAGTTTTGAGAAAACAACTCGCAAGTCCCACATTACAGATGTGAGGAACTTGACAAAAATCTCATGTTATAAATAAAAGTATTCTCCTGTCATTATAACTCGTCCCAAGTTGAATTCATTTTCATTCAACTTTTTATTTCTCACTCATATTTTCCACCGATGCATTTCCAGCAAATTTCTCCCCCTTTATTTCTGTGATACTGAAAATTGGCTCAGGCAACCAAATTGTAGGAATTTCGAGAACTAACACTAATAATCAGTTTTAAGGGAAATGAATTGGCACAGGTAGCCATATTGTGTGCATTTCGAGAATTTACACTAGTAGTCAGTATTGAAGGAAAAGAATTGGCACATGTAGTCATAATGTGGACATTTGAAGAACTGACACTGATATTCTGTATTGAGGGGAAAAAATTGGCATAGGTGGTCATATTGTAAGCATTTCAAGAACTAACATTAGTAGTCAAATTATGGGAAAAGAATTGGCACTAGTAGCCACATTATGGTGAGTGTATTCAAGATTGACTCTTATAGTGCAGTAAGAATTCGATAATAGAAGGGATTGTTTTATCATAGGGACAGCGTAGTTGATAGTCTGCTTGCACATTTAGAGCAGTGCCACAAAATATCTTAAAGAGAGCGACATGGTCGTGACTCAGCCAATAAGTATTATTTTGTGTCATTTAGAATTGTTGCAAGCTACGGTAACACCACAAAGTGATGGAAAATGACATTTTCTACTCATTTTCTTGTCCATATAGTAATCATATATTTATGACTCGGATTTATTGCTTGAAAAAATTACAAGAATAAAGTATATTCTTATATCGGAATACAACTTATTTCCTTAAATTCACCTAGTATTTGACATTTGTCTTATCTCCCCTCCTTCAAGAGGTTTCCATTTTAAAATATATTATAAAATAAAAAATAAAACACGTCAAAAATTAAGTGGATTTAAAGAAATAAATTATATATTAGTATGGGAAGATACTTTATTCTTAAATAATTTTTTTACTTGACATATTACTTTTTATTATATTTCTAGTGTTTAAATAAGGTTGGGTTTCAAAAGATGCAAGTGGCAAATTCCAGCATATCCCTAGGGTGGGGGTGGTTCCCCTTACCACATTATTGTTTATCCATATGCTTTCATTGAATTGCTCTGGTCACCCTTCACGCTTCATCTGACGAAATTATTGCTTTCTGTGTCCATTTGTACAGTCATGACTCATGACTCATGAGACCTCATCCAGTCCCACTCCCTCCAATCAGTGTGTGAAACAGTGCTATCTTCATAATTTAGCTGTGCCCTTTTCTTTCAACTTCGGGGCCATTATGGCCATGAAGTTAAAGCTTCTCTCAGCCATAATTGACTTCGTTAAATAATATTACCAAGTTTTATCTAAGGTAGTCAATTTGTCTATTTCAGAAATTACATTGTGGTGTTTGATAAAGAAATTTATTTTTAATAAGTTACAAGTTTATAAGCTATTGTATTTGATAAGTTATTTAAGGTAGTTTATAAATTACAGCATTTTTACAGCAACCAACTTGTAATAAGGTATTCATCTAATAGTTTAATGCCCAATTCGATCATTGAATAGGTTAAAAGATTAAATGTTAGATTCTTATGAACAATATTTGCTAGGAGATGAATACATATGTCCTGAAAGGTCATGTGATAAGATGAAATTTTGTGTACCACAACCAACTAATTTATTTATTAGTGTGACCAAACAATTTAAATTCAATTAGTCAACTCATCAACTTATATTTATTCAGTTAGTTTATAAGATTCTAGCTAATTTATTGATTAGTTGTACCCAGCAGACGCATTCAGAAATCGAAACATGGATGGTCTCTTACAAGATAATGTAAGAAATATGCTTCTTGTGATATGAATAAATGTATCATTTTATTATTTGAATGACATAATTCTTGAATGAAGAGTTATCAATGAAATGTTAAGACTCTTGGAAAAGAGCTTATATATACTGCTTGATGGAAGTATTATACTTACAAGAAAAAGGACCAGAAACATTGTCCCTATCTCTGCCCATAAAGATTGTTCTATTAGCCATCACTTAAGGAAGAGCATAGTAAGAACAGGAAGGAGATAGAAGAGTTACTCTATAAACCAATAACACCAAGAACACCAAACAACAACCAAATGGAGGATCGTATCGCCATGGGTAATGTTAGTAATCTATAACTATTCTTACGATATGAAAACTATGATTTCTTCAGATTCATTTGCACATGGTTTCCATATAAAGTTTACATATGGTATCAGAGCATTGTGTTTAAGAACTTATAGTTTTCCATTAATTTTGATTCGATCCTGAATGATGTTCTATAATATGTTCTTGATAGTTTAGAGAACTCAAAGAGCTTATATATACTGCTTGATGGAAGCATTATACTTACAAGAAAAAGGACCAGAAACATTGTCCCTATCTCTGCCCATAAAGATTGTTCTATTAGCCATCACTTAAGGAAGAACATAGTAAGAACAGGAAGGAGATAGAAGAGTTACTCTATAAACCAATAACACCAAGAACACCAAACAACAACCAAATGGAGGATCGTATCGCCATGGGTAATGTTAGTAATCTATAACTATTCTTACGATATGAAAACTATGATTTCTTCAGATTCATTTGCACATGGTTTCCATATAAAGTTTACATATGGTATCAGAGCATTGTGTTTAAGAACTTATAGTTTTCCATTAATTTTGATTCGATCCTGAATGATGTTCTATAATATGTTCTTGATAGTTTAGAGAACTCAAATATGATTTTTTTATTTCCGCTGCCTCATTAACTACTAATGAAAACAGAAACAAAACCTGCTGCATTTCTATTATATTGTATATTGCAGTCTGTCGCACTCTCTTTCTGCATTCTGTCTTGATTTATAACTTAGAACAGAAAACAAAAGCAAAACTTATTTCGCACAATTTATATATAACGTGACATACATATAAATAATCTTATCAAAACAGTAACATAGATATATATAAAACCGATTATATATAATTTAAATGGTACTATATGTTCTATCAACTTATATATATAAAGTTCATAATATAACATGGAGGAATTAAGCAATTTACGGTATATATATATATATATATATAATAACTTAATATATAACGTTATATATAAAAAATATTATGTCTTTGTTTAATATATAATAGAATTGTAAAAGTCAAGCATTGATTATTTTATATAGTCTTTGGTGTTCTCATGTTAAGTAACATTGTGCAGAAACTATTTCACTGTTTCACTGCAATATATTATATATATATATATATATTATATTATATTACTATTATTACTCTATTTCTATTGTGTTCCTATTCTGCTATACTTTACAGAACATAAAAGATGTATTGTGATTTTCATGCTTCCGTTTTCAAATACATTTTTAAAAACGCTTATATATAGTCTGCACAAACTATATAAATGTAATTTTTGTACATATATTTAATTAGCATACTGTATATATCACGATAACTACATACGTTATATAAATATTTAATATATGTTATGTGTGTATAACGTTAACTAATAGTATGTATAATAGTTGATAATATATGTTATATATATACTGTTATAGAGAAGTAATGTTATATATATAATGTGAACATATATCTATCATATATATATAATAACAGATTATATATAATCATGAATATATATATATATATATATAATTAAGTTACAATTGAACTTATGATGCAATTGTTTTATGATATATTTGTAACTTTATAATTTAAGTGTAATTTTGAGAGTCATATGTATGTATAATATTATGATTTGTTAGATCTTTGGAATTATTGTATGATAGATTTGTTAATCACTAAAGTGGTCAGATCTTTATGTTAATTAATTCCAAATTGTATGATCATGTTTCATTTGTTTGGAATTGTTGTATGATAGATTTGTTAATCACCAAAGTGTCAAATCTCTATGTTTATTTAATTCCACATTGTATGATCATATTTCATTTACTCATTAGTTTGATGCTATGAATGATATAACAATTATTTGTTTATGAGTAAATTGAA
>NW_017724392.1:0-3409 GCF_001865875.1 Lupinus angustifolius | reverse complement strand
TTAATTTTGCATGTAACTCAAAGTCTTAACGTTTTTGTTTGATTTTATTGATTGCAGTACATGTTGCTTTGCATTCGCAATTATCATTTGTTCCAAATTTCAATGGACTTAACTTCTCTGAATGGAGTGAACAAATCCAATTTTACCTTGGGGTAATGGATTTGGATTTATCACTTAGAGAAGATAAGCCATTTGCTATTACTAATATAAGCACTGAAGAACATAAAGTTCATTATAGAAATTAGGAAAGATCAAGCAGATTGAGTCTAATGTATATGCGAATGAGTATTGCTGGCAACATTAAGTCAGCTCTTCCTAAAACTGAAAGTGCTAAAGAAATGCTAAAGTTTGTGGAAGAGCGCTCCCAAACTGCTGACAAGTCTCTTGCTGGGACACTAATGAGTACATTGACCACCATAAAATTTGATGGTTCTCGTACTATGCATGAACATGTTATTGAAATGACAAATATTGCAGCAACACATTGGGAATAGATGTGGATGAAAACTTCCTTATACATTTTATATTAAATTCATTACCCTCCGAATATGGTCATTTACAAATGAACTATAACACCATAAAAGACAAATGGAATGTGCATGAATTGCATAGTATGTTAGTTCAAGAGGAAACCATAATGAGGAGCCAAGGAAATCATTCCATCAATTATGTTAATCATCAAGGAGCTAGAAAGAAAGTCAATAAGAAACATGACAAAAAAGGGAAGGGACTCTTAAAGATTAATGAGTCATCTTCTCAAATCCACAAGAAAGAACATCATGATAACAAATGTCATTTCTGTAGAAAGATTGGACATTTCCAAAAGGATTGTCCAAAACGCAAAGGTTTGTTTGAAAAGAAAGGTAAGCCTAGTGTTTATGTATCTTTTGAATCAAACTTAGCATAAGTTCCTTATAATACTTGGTGGATTGACTCTGGATGTACTGCTCATGTTTCTAATACTATGCATGGATTCATTAGGATCCGAACTACAAGACCAAATGAAAAATTTGTCTTTATGGGAAATAGAGTGAATGTTCCAGTGGAAGCCGTCAAAACTTATCATTTAATCATTGACACAGAATATCATTTAGATTTATTTGAAACCCTTTATGTACCTAATATATCTAGGAATTTGGTTTCTTTATCTAAACTTGATGTTGCTGGATACTCTTTTAAATTTGGTAATGAATGTTTCAGTTTGTATAAATATACTCATTTAATTGGTAATGATATATTATGTGATGAGTTGTATAAATTAAATCTTGATAATCTTTTCTCTGAAACACTTTTAACCTTGCATCATAATGTTGGAATTAAGCGTGGCTTAATTAATGAATGTTCTGCTTATTTGTGGCATAAACGTTTGGGACACATTTCCAAAGAAAGAATGAAAGGATTAGTAAAGAATGAAATCAATGTTGTAAAAACCATTTCGTACCGGCCGGTTCAACCGGAAAACTGGTGAACCGGACCCCTAACCGGTACAGTACAGGTGTTGAACCGGTCAAGTATCAAAACCGGTCAAAAACTGGTCAAAACCGGTGAACCGGCCGATATTTTACTAAACCGGCCGGTTTATACACATATATTTTTTTTTTTGAAAAAAAACTTAAAAACTCATTACAAGGTGACCCATCTTTCCAATCCTTCTTCAACACTTCAAGGCACATGCTTCCAAGGCATACATAGATTACACTCTTTGGTTCCTAATATTCGTGTGTAATCTCAGTGACATTTGTGTAATCTTGGAGTAGTATCTGAAAATAGGATTTGGTGGAAAAATATAATATCGATATGAGACAACTTTGACTCCTTGGTGTTAAATATTAAAAATCCAATTTTTTTTGTTTTGTAGAGTGAGTTGTGAACTTGTGTCATTTATTTATATTTTGCGGTTGTTAAGTGATACTTTTGAATTAATATATGTTTTGTAATTTAGACTTTGAATTTGTTAAAGACTTAAAATTGTTTGTTTATGTGAATTTAGATTATAAATATGGATTATTAATTTGAGTATCTACCTATTTGAAATTTTTTTGTTATAGGTTTTTATATATATAAATATAAGGAGGTATGTCTGGTTTAACCGGCATGCGGTTTAATTACTGAACCACTGTACCACTATACCAATACCCTGACTGGTTTGATAACCGGTACGGTTTTAACAATACTAAATGAAATCCTTCCGGATTTAGATTTTACCGATTTGAATATTTGTGTGGATTGCATTAAAGGTAAACAAACAAAACACACAAAGAAAGGAGCCACAAGAAGCACTAAGCTTCTTAAAATTATACACACAGATATTTGTGGACCTTTTGATGTTAATTCTTTCAATAATAAAAAAAATAGTTCATTACCTTCATTGAGGATTATTCACATTATGGACATATTTATTTATTGTCTAATAAATTTCAAGCTTTTACATTACCGAAGTTGAAAGACAATTAGATAACAGGGTGAAAATTATCAGGTCTGATCGAGGTGGTGAGTATTATGGAAGATATGATGAAAATGGACAACATCCAGGTCCATTTGCTAAATTCCTTGAAAGTCGTGGCATATGTGCACAATACACAATGTCAGGTACACCACAACAAAATGGTGTATCAGAAAGACGTAATAGAACATTTGAATATGGTTAGGAGTATGTTGAGTAATTATCTCTACCCATTTCATTGTGGACTTATGCTTTAAAGACCGCCATGTATTTATTAAATAGGGTTTCTAGTAAGGTCGTTCCAAAGACTCCTAATTATCAGGTCTGATCGAGGTGGTGAGTATTATGGAAGATATGATGAAAATGGACAACATCCAGGTCCATTTGCTAAATTCCTTGAAAGTCGTGGCATATGTGCACAATACACAATGTCAGGTACACCACAACAAAATGGTGTATCAGAAAGGCGTAATAGAACATTTGAATATGGTTAGGAGTATGTTGAGTAATTATCTCTACCCATTTCATTGTGGACTTATGCTTTAAAGACCGTCATGTATTTATTAAATAGGGTTTCTAGTAAGGTCGTTCCAAAGACTCCTTTTGAATTGTGGACATGAAGGAAACCTAGTTTAAGTCACCTGCATGTTTGGGGATGCCCGACGGAAATTAGAATTTATAATCCACAAGAAAAGAAACTGGATGCAAAAACAACCAATGATTATTTCATTGGTTATCCAGAAAAATCAAAAGGGTATAGATTTTATTGT
Organism: Lupinus angustifolius; assembly: GCF_001865875.1. NCBI lineage: Eukaryota > Viridiplantae > Streptophyta > Magnoliopsida > Fabales > Fabaceae > Lupinus > Lupinus angustifolius. The sequence continues at coordinate 196 of NW_017724392.1, read as the reverse complement.
CCAAACCATACAACAAGAATTGTTGAGACTGGGAATGCTAGGTTCATTGAAAATGATGAGATTAGTGGGAGTGAAACACCACGTAAAGTGGAAATTCAAGAAGTGAGGGTACAAGTTCCATTTACTTGTGTCCCTAATAATGTTGTTCCTCAAGTTATTGAACCGATTAGTAATGATGGAGAACAACAAAATAATC
>NW_017724391.1:0-242 GCF_001865875.1 Lupinus angustifolius | reverse complement strand
TGATGAACCTATAGTAGAAGAATCACCAGAGATAGCATTAAGAAGATCTCAAAGACAAAGATGATATATTATTTATGATGATTATGTGGTTTACCTACATGAGTCAGAATATGGCATAGGAATTGAGAATGATCCAGTTACGTTTTCACAAGCCATGGATAGTAATAATGTCGATAAATGGTTAAATGCCATGAAAGATGAGTTAAAATCTATGGAACAAAATGAGGTTTGGGACCTTGTTG
>NW_017724390.1:0-4671 GCF_001865875.1 Lupinus angustifolius | reverse complement strand
GGTTGTAAGTGGGTTTTCAAAACTAAACGTGATTCTTATGGTAACTTAGAACGTTATAAGGCCAACCTTGTAGCAAAAGGCTATACTCATAAAGATGGTATTGATTATAAAGAGACGTTTTCACCAGTCTCTAAGAAAGACTCACTTAGGATTATCATGGCATTGGTGGCTCATTATGATTTGGAGTTACACCAAATGGATGTGAAAACTGCCTTTCTAAATGAGGATTTAACAGAAAAGGTCTATATGGATCAACCAATGGGATTCATAGAGAAAGGAAAAGAACACATGGTGTGTAAACTTAAGAAATCAATATATGGACTTAAACATACTACAGTGGTATCTTAAGTTTAATGATACTATTGTATCTTTTGGCTTTAAGGAAAACATTGTTGATCGATGTATATACCTAAAGGTCAGTGGGAGTAAGATTATCTTTTTGGTTCTATATGTTGATGATATCTTGCTTGCAACTAATGATCTTGGTCTTTTAAATGAGACTAAGATGTTTCTCTATAAAATTTTTGAAATGAAAGATATGGGTGAGACAAGCTATGTGATTGGAATAGAAATATTTCGTGATAGATCACAAGGACTTTTAGGTTTGTCTCAGAAAGCATATATTAACAAAATTTTAGAGAGATTCAGAATGGATAAATGTTCAGCATCTCCCGTTCCAATTTAGAAAGGAGACAAGTTTAGTATGATTCAATGTCCAAAGAATGATTTAGAATAGAAGCAAATGGAAGAAATTCCTTATGCATTTATAGTTGGGAGTTTAATGTATGCTCAGACTTGTATGCGACCAGATATTAGTTTTGCTGTTGGAATGTTAGGAAGATACTAGAGTAATCCTCGTATAGAACATTGGAAAGCTGCAAAGAAATTTCTGAGATACTTACGGGTACAAAGGATCACATGCTTACTTATAGGAGATCAGATCATCTTGAGGTGGTTGGATATTCAGATTCAGACTTTGCCGGATGCATAGACACAAGAAAGTCTATTTTCGATTATGTATATTTATTAGCTAGAGGAGCTACATCATGGAAGAGTGTGAAGCAGACTGTCATTGCTGCATCCACTATGGAAGCTGAATTTGTGGCATGCTTTGAGGCTACAGTTCATGCTAAATGGCTACGGAACTTTATTTCAGGACTTGGAGTTGTTGACAGTATTGCCAAGCCGCTGAAAATTTATTGTGATAATTCTGCAGCAGTCTTCTTTTCTAAAAACGACAAGTATTCCAAAGGTGCTAAACATATGGAGGTGAAATACTTTGCCGTTAAAGAAGAAGTTCAGAAACTTAGAGTGTCAATTGAGCATATTAGCACTAACCTTATGATTGCAGACTGAAAATTTATTGTGATAATTCTGCAGCAGTCTTCTTTTCTAAAAACGAAAAGTATTCCAAATGTGCTAAACATATGGAGGTGAAATACTTTGCCATTAAAGAAGAAGTTCAAAAACTTAGAGTGTCAATTGAGCATATTAGCACTAACCTTATGATTGCAGACCCTTTGACGAAGGGGTTACCACCCAAAATATTTACTGGTCATGTAACAAATATGAGTATTATGTTTACGAATGAATGTTGAACATTATGTTATTAACAAAAACCTCAATATTTTGACACTTCGAGCTTGTTAATATTTAAGTTTCTGATTAATATTTTATTTTCACACTTATGTATGCAAGTGAGAATGATAATGTTGAAAATAAAATTTTCTTTCTAAATGACATTATTATATGATTCTCATTAATGTGTCATGTTAAGAATAAAGCTAATATAGTAGTACATGGAAGGGACTATATTGAATAAATGATGTATAACCGCCATGACTCTTATTAGTTCTTGTTCTTAATCATGACTTGTAATGTAATGAATATGGAAAACATATTCTGAATATGCACATTATGTTTGATGTTTATAAAATCATGGAATTATATTGTCACATGAGATAAGTGGGAGAATGTAAGAAGTATGTCTCTTGTAACATGAATGAATGTATTATTTCATTGTTTGAAAGACATAACTCTTGAATGAAGAGTTATCAATGAAATGTTAAGACTCTTGGGAAAGAGCGTATATATACTGCTTGATGGAAGCATTATACTTACAAGAAAAAGGACCAGAAACATTGTCTCTATCTCTGCCCATAAAGATTGCTCTATCAGCCATCACTTAAGGAAAAGCGTAGTAAGAACAGGAAGGAAATAGAAGAGTTACTCTATAAACCAAGAACACCAAACAACAACTAAATGGAGGATCGTATCGCCATGAGTAAAGGTTAGTAATCTATAACTATTCTTATAATGTGAAAACTATGATTTCTTAAGATCCATTTACACATGGTTTCTATATAAAGTTTACAGTTATAGCATACTTGTGGTCTATATGGACGTAGTATGAGGACAATGTAAGCTGTGTATGTGTGGTCAATTATGGTCACATAAAATAATTGGCTCATGCTTCATTTTCAAGTACTTGGGTGGTAACTTAAGGTGCTACTTGTTCAAAATTTCAAATCCATTTGTCTTTGAACCAGTGAGGAGTTAACATGGGTCTATGCATATGATGATATGAATCTTTGGGTGATAAATATAAGAATAGGTATTATTGTTCTGTAATTGGTTGATGTAATTGATCCTTGATTTAGACAGCATCATAGCATGTTAAGATTTTGGATTAGAAGAAACCAAAGAGCCATTATTCATATGCAGTTCGTTCTGTTACTCTCTTGGCCCTGTTTAAAGCTGGCTACTTTCAATATCATTCATTTTCAATTAATCACTCATCCAACTTCTGACCCACCATAAGATTCATTATGCACATATTGATGGTGGATTTTCCTTTGTTTTAAATTCTTTAGCTGTCAAAGCAACCAGAAAACTTTTTAAGGATGACATGGTTCAACAATTCAAACTTGTATTCATTCATGAGTTTGTAAATAAATTTAAAATTATTGATATGAAATTCTTCTTCATTTTCCCTTTAAGATGTTTTTCTTTGCTAATTTCTGAAACTTTTGGACTGTTTTTAGTTATATTTATAATTTTCTATGGCACTTCAAAATTGTAGTAATGTTGAAGCACATTTTCTTTCATGCTTTGGAAGTCAATTTATACAGTTTTCTTCTTCGGTCAAATATGGCAATTTTATTCTAATAAAGTGCAAATCAAGAATTAAAGACTCTTTTAGCAAACCTGCTATGAAGGAATTGAGATACTCTCAAATATGGGAATTGTGACAAGTGATACTAATCAAATTTTAACAGATATGATTTTAACATATTTTTTAATAAAAAATTAAAATAAAAAAAAAAATCCTCATATTCCAATACTGACAAGTGAGAGGAGTTGAATTCTCTATGAAGTAGCGTAGGCCCAATGTCAACAAGAATTAAAAAAGGTAGAAAAACTTACATTGCTTATTTATGATTCTCCTGCAACATAATAAAAATAACATAAGTCGTAAAATATATATTATTTATTAATAATTAATTTACAAGTAACATGTCTTACTTTTTTAGGTTGTGATGTCTTCCTCATAGCATTTCTAAAGAGATAAACAAGATGACTATAAATTTTATTTGGGTGAAGATATTAAGAAGTGGAGTCTCAATCTGGTTAAGTGGGATATAGTTATGAACTATATAAAAGATGGTGGACTAGGTATTCATGACCACGTACATCAAATGTCTCTCTTATGGGGAAGTTTAGTTGGGCTCTAATCACGGATAATAATAAATTTTGGTGTAAAGTTTTGAAGAAAAAGTGTCTTGTGGTATTCCATGCTATTTGCTCCAGAGAAGTTTTCTGCCTCTGCCATTTGGAAGGGAATTGTGAAAGCAACCAAGGAACTAAAAGAAGGTTTTCGTTTCTAGTTAGGAAATGGTGGAAAATCATTTTGGTATCACAATTGGCTTGGGCCTAGAAGTTATGCACAATGGTTGATTTTATAAATATCTCTAACACCATGCTTTGTGTGAAGGACTTTTGGAAAGGTGGTTCTTGAGATTTCAATATTATGTCAACTATGATACCAACTCATGTCAAGAATATTATTGCAAGTATTCCAATTCCAACTACCACCCAATCTGACGATTGTTGGATTTAGGAAAACAATGCTACATGTTCTTATACAACAAACTCCGGCTATTGATAGCTAAAATCTAATAATGTTCTTGATATCTCTTGGTCACCGTGGAGTTGAATTTGGAGATTACATGCACGTAAGAAATTGAAGTTAATTTTCTGGCTCGATGCTCTTGAATCACTTCCAACTAACTTGATTCGGTTTAAGAGAAATTTGACAATGTCACTTTTCACCATCAGTGTAACATTGTGTAACGCTCCGAAAAATATTTCTCAAAAACATTGCGGAAAAATGGGTAAATTTTTTTTTTGAAATGGGGACGTATAAAATTGTTTCCTTTTAAAACCTTCCTTTTCCAGGACATCACTTTAAGTAACTCAAATGCGGAAAATCAACTTATCGTTATCGAATGATAACTTAACCTGATTCACAATTTCCTGAATAACACAATACATATAAACGGTTAAGTCATCTTTAGTTCATACAAACTAAATCAAAAAAGGCGGAAACTACATCGCCACTAACATATACAAAATCCCAAGAGAAAGGGCGAAAATATTAATCATCGCCAA
>NW_017724389.1:0-17606 GCF_001865875.1 Lupinus angustifolius | reverse complement strand
TGCGATAATCATGCTTGAGTATTATCGGCTAATACCCGATCGGATATTATAAATCGCCCGATCGTAATATCCGATTAGAATTTCGGATTTCGGCATTCCGAGTAAAAAATATTTAGAAAATAGGTATGGGTGTACTCAGAGTCTACGAAGTCAATGGTGCAATCGGAATTCGATTCCGAGTTACGGAACTCAAAAACCACTTTTTGAGCCGTACCGGGTGGATTTCGGCCCCGACAGTGGTTCAGAACCGACTGTCTCCGAAAATTAACAAAATTTACCACAAAATAGGAAATAAAATTTCAAGACTAAAACTCAACTAGAGTTTCGTCTAATTCTTTACCGAAAATTCTCAGAAATTCATTTTCGAATATATAATTAATAAAAATATTAATAAAATCTTATAATTCCAAATCGTAAAATTCGCGGTGTTACACATTGCAGAATAGAATTTCCTTCATACTTTTACAAATTGTGGGATTTCATGAACCTTCCTTTTGGGACAATCAATCGTTCATGTCTTGGTTGATGCATAATGTTAGGTTTGCTAATGGTAAGCTATTTATGAATGGTATTTGATGGGTTTGGAGGTGGTAGAATAACTCGATCTTTGATTCTATAACCTGAGATATTAACTATGTCGCTCGTAATGTTCACCATGATTTTAGGGACTAGTATAATGACATTAGTGAATCTCTTGATGTCACCCAATCATGTTGATCGGAAGAGTCCCCAAGAGGGAATGTTTAAGCTAAATGTTGATGGTAGTTGCAGAGTAAGTGATAACATAATTGGAGGTGGATGCGTGTTGCATAACCACAAAGGAGAATGAGTTGTTGGGTTTTCAGTGGATTTTGGATTTGGATCCTCTATACTTGTTGTACTCATGACTATAGAATATGGATTGAGTTTGGCTTGGAATATGGATCACTGAAACTTGACATTAGAAAGTGATTGTTTAGAAGTGGTTCATATCATTTCTAGTTAAATGTAGATTCATCATAACAATAATACTCACATCATCAACACTATTTGAAGCTTGATTGTGCATGATTGAGTTGTCCAAATTTAACATGTTTTGAGAGAGAGAAATATATTAGCATATTATATATTAAAACTTCAGACTCCTATTAGAAATTCAAGATATAGGACTCATATTAGATGAGAGTTCTATATATTTTAGATATAGATCTTTCACCTTTGTTTTAGTTTATTTTTCTTTTCTTCTTATGTTCCAAAAAAATATTTACTTTTTTATATTACATGAGGATTGTAAGAAATTTTGTAAGAGATATATTATTAATCTTCCAATATATTGGATGTATTTAATTTGTTTTGAATATTTTATTTAGAATTTAAAGGACTTGTCTGCTTTGCTGGCACGGGACTAGTATCATTGGGATAGGGTAGTTCTTGAGATGTCCGCCACATGTTTAGGTGAATTGAATTTAACCATTTGTCGTTTAGTATACTCAAACTTTGCCAAATTGGATCAGAAAAAATCAAATTAAAAATTTGATATAACAAATAGATAAAAGCAATTCATATTCCTCTCTCCTAGTTGGGAGAACTTTACAAAAGGGCAAAACTCGGGTGAATAAATACCACTGAGTTTTAGGTGACTGTGGATGAATAAGTCAGTTTTAATTTTATAAATTTAATATTTATGCAATACATTGGAAATATATATCAACCATTAATTTGTATTAATTTTATTTGGGAGTTAATAATTAACAAATCAATTATAGATGATTTTCTGACAATATATATACCATGAATATATAATAAACATAAAAGAATGTATTTCTTTTCTGATAAAACTAGGTACATTTCCAAATATCAAAGGCTTAGAACAAATTGCAAGTAGTATGAAGCACTAGTAACTGGTAATTAACATAACTAAGTCATTAATTTTGGACCACACTCCACAGTTGAAGTCTATTAAACTTGCCAAATTAAAAAGTTTTTGGAAGAATCTTAATGAACATATAGAATCTGAAACTGCATACACTGCTAACTCTCTGCTCTGGGCTCTGTCATCTTGGACTCTTCTAATGCATCTTTTGAGAAGTTTTCAAAAAGAAAAGTGAAAAATACAGGTCTTTACTGTCTGTAAAGCAAATTGCAATCTTACACTTAATATACAATAATAAAAAAGGAATACTTCCAATAAATAAGTCATAGTTTTTTTGCTTATTAGAGAAAAGGTTTATAGTATATTCCACTAATATGGCATGAGAAGAAAGAATCAATGGAGAAATGGAGAAAAGAAGAGGGGAATATAGAAAGTAAGTAATGAATGTAAAATTAAATGGAGGAATGTTACCAATAGGGCATTATTTATAATTTTTAAATATTTTTTGAACTAATTATAACAGATGAGACCTGAAATAAAATAATCCAAATTTTGCTTTTGGTAATGAAGGAAGGCTTATGCAACATGACAGGAATTATAGTAGAAGGGATGATGACCACTTCTCTCCTATTGGGTGTTCTCATCCAATTAAATTTTTTAACTTAATTAAAAATATATATTATAATAATATAAATTAATATTTTCACATTATTCTATGTAGTTTAGTTGGCTAGGTACATGAACATAGAATTATCTTAGGATAGATGATTCTTATTCGTACTAGAAGATATGAATGAAGATCACTTGTTCCATTTTTTGTGTCTCATTTGTACCAAACCAATTAACAAGTGACATCTAATTAGAAAGAAAAATAATAAAAAACATAAAATATATTTTTTATATCACATGAATGAATGTGATTGGTTGGTACATGAAGACAAAAACTTTTTGGAACATGTAATCCTCGTTCAAAAGATAGTGGTGTGTGTCTCAATAAAATGACTCTAACTCCTCTTCATTAACGGAGAAGACAATACATATATATAATTATAACACATGACAATAACAAAAATTTAATTATTCATATTTTTTATTTTTTATAAATTAATAATTTTTTATTTTTTATAAATTAATAATTTTAAAAAAGTGCCTAAAAGTCAAATATACGAGAGTCCCATGGAGGAATCCATTTCCAATGTAAAATAGAGAGACGTTACCTTTTTCACTGATTGATTAAATTTTGTTTGTTTTCTTTATAACCTTTATCTGCCGACAAAAACCAAGGACCATCATAATAAAGTGGGCACTGAGGCAAGGGTTGAGTTGCAACTTGAATTCTAGCAACACCTCTCTCTCTCTCTCTCTCTTCTTTCATTTCCCCTCTCTTGGTGTGTTCAAAATTTCATTTTTGAAAGTTTTAACTTGGTGAAAATGGATGTGTACCAAAATGTATCAGTTTCCAATGAGTTCAAGCAAGAGCAGGTTCTTCCCCCTTCTTGCTCAAACAGCCTTGATGACCTCTTCTCTTCCCCAAACATGGTTAGTGTCTTCTTTTTTGTCTTGTTCATTCTTACCTCATATTTTCTTCTTTTATTACTGTTCTAGCTCTTTTGTTACTGTTCTTGCTAAAACCCTTTGGCATGTTAGTTCTTTTGTTACTGTGATTAGTTTGTAAAAGGGGTTCCTTTGTTTTGGCTAACTATACCTTTACTTACCAGTTACCAAGTTTTTAGCTTTAATGTTATAACTTATATTGCTTATCTTATGTTTCTTAGTGTATTTAAGTGTTTGCATTACTTTATGTCTACTTGTTCTCACTAAATATTGCTATCTTTGGTAAAAAAATAAATGAAATATATGCAGGAAGTGGATGTTGGGTTGGAGTGGCTTTCAGTATTTGTTGAAGACTGTTTTTCCAGTCCCCCAAGCTGTTTCTTGGGACCTACTAGTGTTCAATCAACAGGCACAAGCTCCAAACCAAGCACATTGAAGAGACCCCAGCAACAGAATGAGCCTTCCCTTCAGAATTTTACAGTGCCTGGGAAGGCCAGAAGCAAAAGGAAAAGGCTTTCAGCACCTAGAACCATAGACCCTTTAAAAAGCAGTAGCATGTGGTCACACAAAACAAGTACACAAAATGAAGCCTTTTGTTCAGACCCTCCTCTCCTGAAACAGGCTTATTGGTTAGCTGATAGTGAACTCATTGTCCCCAAAGAGCAGAAAGATGAAGAAGAAGCAGTGATGGAGAAAGGGATCGTGGTGAGTAAAGAAAGCGGAAACTCTGAGCATGATGGTTGCAATAATGGTCAGCAGCATCCAATGCCAAGGAGGTGCACTCATTGTCTTTCTCAGAGGACCCCACAGTGGAGGGCAGGACCATTGGGTCCAAAGACACTATGCAATGCATGTGGGGTGAGGTATAAGTCTGGTAGGTTGCTTCCAGAGTATAGGCCTGCAAAAAGTCCTACTTTTGTAAGCTACTTGCACTCCAATTCCCACAAGAAAGTTATGGAGATGAGAATGGCTGTTCTACCTTCCAATATTCCCAGTGAGCTGCAGTAGTAGTGGTGGTAGTTGTCACTACATATTTTCATGTAAATCATAACTTCTAAAGTTTAGGAACAAACTATTTAGAAATAGAGATACTACTATTAAGGGCAGTGATTATTTATTAGGCACATTTATAAGGCTTATTATTCAGTTTCATTTTGCTATTCCCTATTTTAGAGCTATATATGCATTGAACTTTCATTGAATTAGTAAGTAGTATATATTCTTATTCTAAAAAGCAAAGGTGCAACTGGAGATAAAGCTTTTTAACTAACTCCTCACATTTTTTCAATTGGCATTTGAAGCTAAGGTATGTTTGGAGAAAGGATGCTATGTCATATAATTTCTTGATATCTTTAACCAATTAAACTTTACAAAATAATATAATATTAATTTTTGTTTTCTATCTTTCTTTTTAATTAAATAAGACTCTCTAATTAGTTTGAGATATAAAATGAGATATGAATTGGGATATATGATCTCTATCCCATATTTTTTCCATTTCTAACTTAAGATGAGGATATAACTTAAGAGGAAAAATCATATGTAATGACAATCTATAAGTTTTATACCATAGTATTGTATCATTTATTATTAATATATTATTATTTATTCTTTAAAAAAGAAATATAATAAATCATGAATTACGTATTGAATGTGTATAAATCTTTACTAGACAAATAAACTATTATAGAAACACCATAAGGGCATATGCTCTTGTCAAAGACTCAAGGGAGAAGGCCATGACTTTATCTTGATGATTTTGCCCATCTTTCCCCCATTTTCCTCTGGTCATTTTTACCTTAGAATATTTTCTTTGAGATTGGAACGTATGTGTTTTATTACACTTGGTATCATATGCTTTCATGCTGTCAGTATAAGCATGTGGGAGTGCTCTTTATTTATTTATTGGCAGTTGGCACGCACTACCATAGAGAAGATAAGATCGTCCATTGTGATATGTACATGCACGTGACTTTCAACTTCTGAAGACTTTTCAATCAGAGGAACAAGATAAACAAAATGGATAACACAGATTATTATTTATACAGCGGTTCTTCTAAAGTTTTTTTTTTATAGATCATCAATTATTTAATTGTGTACATATTGTCTATGTATCCCTATAACTAAGGGTGGAAGCAGGCCAGACCGCCTACCAGTGGCTTATTACCTGGCCTATAACAGGTCAGACTTTCTTCATAAACAGGTCAGACACAGGCTTTTTGAAAAGCCTATTTAGTTAATTAGGCTAGGCTGTAGGCCAACTAAAAGGCCTATTAGGCCTAACAGACCGGCCTATTTAATTATATTATATAATATGTTCATATTATACAATTTTAATATAAGTAATATTATTATACATATGTAATATTAATATAAAAAATATAATTTAATTGTTAGGGTTAGAAGAGTTTAATTAAAAGTAGGAATATTAACCAATCTAAATGTAGATATGATGACCTATTTCAAGATGATACAGTAAAACAGGCTTTTAAACAGGCTAACAGGCCAGATCAGACTTTTAAACAGGCCAGACCTAGGCTTTGAATTTTTTTAAACAGGCTAACAGGCCAGGCCCAGGCTCCTACATACTATATAGGCTGGGCCTGTTTAAGGCAAAACCTGACCTGGCCTGGCTTGTTTCCACCCTTACCGTTAACTGCTGACTTGGTCAAACATCTTTAATCGATGTAGGAGTGTCTGACACGTTAATGAATCACATGTAATTTTTTTTCAGAATTTTTTAATGAAAATGATGTCATTTTAATTTTTGTAACATAAATCCTTTTATGAAATGATGTCGATTTGGGATTAAAATTTTTTAAATAAAAAATGAAACCCAAAGCTACATTATTTTGGGTCTTTTTTTTTTAAAATTTAATCCAAAACGACATCCTTTTGGACTTAATTTTTTTAAACAAGTCATGTAGTTTTGGATTACTTCTTCAACTAAAACAAGGAAATGATCGAGTATTCAATCTCCTGTAACTTGTAGCAAGAATCTCTAAGCCATTGAAAATGAGAAGTTATGACGACGTGAGCACTTATGACAGTCCTGATTTGAGCACAATTACAGCTTTAGTGTCTCTAATATATTACGTCAGAATAGCAAAACAATAGCGTTTAAAATTATCATTCGAAAACATTTTCGGGCGCTGTCTAGGTGGACGTAATAGAATATAAGGTTAGATTCAACAACGCTTTTGAAGCGCTATAGAAAATAGACATTTAACAACTCTCTTAAACTTTCTATCAAACACATGACAAGTATGTCCAACTCCACCATATTTACAATAGAAACATCATTATGAAAACCCAATTCATAAACCATTGCATGAACTTGTCTCCCTTGACTCAAATCCATTAACCCAAAAGATCACATGTACTAGTGAAAGGGACGAAAGTTGTGAAGATATAGATGACTAACACATGAATTTCTTCTCCCTTAACTGAAGAAATAAAAGATTTATTGTCAACGACAAAAAGACATAGTTCAGATTCAATATAATAAGAATCAAATCAAAATTTACACATAAAATAAGGATGAAAAAGTAATAACCAAATACAAGAAATACATATAGAGATTGCAAGTTTGGTAAATCACCAATGACTCCAGCTAGATTCAACATTGACAGATTCTTATATTATAAAATAAACAGTTAACATAGATGTAAATGCAAACACCAAAAGTGAATCAAAGAGAAATAGATGAGGTAAAATAATTCACCTCATGTTTGAAGAGAGAAACCAAAAACTAATAACTTGCTTGAAGAGAGAAACTGAAAATAAAAGAGAAAAAATGTTAACCCATTGAGAAGAAGAATAATAAGAGAAATAGAAAACATAATGATATGTGTATTATTGTGTGTGAAATTTTGTTTTTAAATCTGCAAAGATTTGCGCTCACTAAAATAAGCGTTGTTTGAGTGTATGAATTTTAACAACACTTACTAAAGCAAACATTGTTAAATGTGTAACTTTTAACAACACTCACTAAATCAAGCATTGTTAAATGTAGGAATGTATGACATTTAACAGTGCTCATTGAAGCAAGTGTTGTTGAATGTATGACTTTGAACAGCGCTCACTAAAGTAAGTGTTGTTCAATGTGTGACTTTTAACACCGCTCACTAAAGCTAGTGCTGTTAAATGTGTGAATGTATGACTTTTAACAGCACTCACTAAATCAAGCACTATTAAATGCATAAATGTATGACTTTTAGCAACGCTTACTGAAGCAAGTGCTGTCAAATGTATGACTTTGAACATCGCTCACTGAAGCAAGCATTATCCAATGTGTGACTTTTAACATCGCTAACTGAAGCTAGTGCTGTTAAATGTGTGAATATATGACGTTTAACAACACTCACTGAAACAAGCATTGTTGAATGTATGACCTATAACAACGCTCATTGAAGCAAACATTGTTGAATGTTTATTCATCTATCACATTTAACAATGCTTACTTCAATGAGCGTTGTTGATTCATTTTCGCCTTACATTAAACAACGTTCAACACAATCATTATTAAATGAGTGTTGTTAAATGTCAATTTTGGCGTAGTGATAGGTCTCAGTGTAGAAGGTTTCCTCCTCCAATCTGCCAATGTAATAGGGTTGTTGTTGTATACGCATAAAAAAATCTGAAGAACCTAAGGAGACAATTCTACAACTATCCATATTAAGGTTATCATTTTCCATATTTCTAGGTTTTCTCCTTGTGTCCCTTCCCTTTTGTGACAAATTTGTTTTTTTGTAGGAGGAAAATAAATATTGTTCAAATTTTTTTATGTTCGTTGGAGATTGAAGCGAAATTCAACTAGTGAAGGAAGAACATGTGATAGACAAATCAGTGGACATGAATGAGTTGCAAGCTAATGTCAAGGAAGTTCAATTATGATGAAAGAACATGTCAAATGTTCCATAATAGTTATGCTTATAGCTGTTGTATTTTGTATTGTATTTGTTGTTATTTTTATATGTACTATTGTGTTAAATTAGATAGTGTTTAAAGATGGTGTTGTGTAAGTTAAATAAAATAACCAATGAACTATGAAGAATTATTGAAGAATTACAATTGCTTCATGAAAACAAAAATAGTTCAACATAATTGAAGACTTCATCAAACTAAAAGGCATTAAATGAGATGTATCATTTCTTTTTTTGTTGTTGCATTTTTCTTATAATTCTTGGCGGTCTTAACCTTGAAGGATGTGTTTTTAGTATTGTAGTTGGATCTTATTATGGGCTGGTTCTAGTATGGTAGCTAGTTCTGAAATGGTAGGTGGTTCTTCTAGTATGATTGGTGGTTCTAGGTTGTCATCTTCAAACTAAAAGAAATATAACTAATCATTTTAGTCCTTAAACATTATATTATATCCCTATTTAGTCCCTAGTTTCGATATTTACCAACAGAACAGGTACCTAACAGTTCTGGGTTGTGTGGCAATTACTCTTCTAGATGAACCAACTTGACTTTCCTACAAATAACAAGCATGTAAAGTGGCATAATGCCCTTGTTGATTGCATTTGGGCATGTTGACTTCCATGACCTTTTCATTTTTTGTGAAGAAGTAGGTGCAACTTTTGAGTTATCATCTCTCTTCCTCTACTTCTTTGGTCTGTCAATTGGCCTCTTAAGATTTTGTGGATCTGGTCTTGGATTCTGATTTTGACTAACCCAGAACTCCCAAATGTTTAATGAGTGAATGGTATATGAGTAAGTCAATTGAAATCATCTAATGTCAGCCAATGATGTAGATAGTGTTCAGGACTATCATTGTTGAATGCAATTGTTGCAATTGTCTGTTCACAAGGTAGCCTAGTGAGTTGCCATTTTTGACATGTGCATGTCTGGTTTTTTAAATTGGCCCGCAACTTCAGTTACCTATGTTTAACCTCATATGTTTAACTATCAACATTTTTAGTTCATGTAGGTGTCCACCTAAAACTGTTAAATTTATTTTTTTCCAACCTTTTCTGTTGGACAAGCAACAACTTCCCCTTTCAATTCCTCATGGATGCTTTGTGATGTCCCATTCTCCTCATAATATAGCACCTCAAATCCTCCAACATGGTTAAAATTGGCTTATCTTGATATTCAACAATTTTTGTATTCCACACTTCACAAATGTTATTGGTGAATTATCCACTTTTGGCCAGTGACAATAATATGATTTTATTCATGAGTTAGGCTTAATATTTTTGAGATAGGTTCATGCCATTAAATGCTTCTCTTTCGACTTTGTCATAGCAGCATTATATTTACCAATGGTGGTGCACTTGGCCAGTTCCCATACAACACCTCTCAACTCACTTCCCCTAAAACATTTGATAACATTTTTCCAAATGTGAAACATAAAATTTCTATGATGTGCACATGGCATAACCTCAACAATGACAGACTTCAATCCTTTGACAAAGTGCGAATGCAAGCATGCAAGAACATGATATTGATGAAGACAAAAGCTTAAAGACTTTGGACAAGGACAAATCAACTACAACAAGACAACAACATAAAGACTCGTATTCAAGCTTCAAGAAAGGATCATCAAGGCTAGGGTAATATTTTATTTTTAGGTCCCAAGACGTTGTGAATGGATAGAGTCTAAGTTAGATGAATCTTATGATAAATCTCACATAATTAGAGTATGAACATATTGCATAAGATATTTTCATACATAACATGACTTAGGTGCATTTAGCATAAATACATTATTTTGGGCATTAATACTTATATCATTTTGAAAATTATTCACCATGCGTCAATCATTCATGTTAGATGTTCATGCATGATTAACTAAGTCTTTTTAGAAAAAACGTTAATCGATTAAGACATTAATAAATCGGTTAACTCTTTACAAATGGGAAAACCGTTGATCGATTAAGGACATAGTTAATCAAGTAAATCTGTTTTTGTTTTGGAATCTTGGACGTTTTAAAGAAACTTTAATCAATTAAATGGTTATTTGATCCATTATCCCAAACAGAACAATTTGAAACTAAATGTTATTTTACCATCCTTTCCCATGGGAAAAACAAGAACAAGTAACCGAGTAATGTAGAAACTTGATGCAAGATTGATACACATTTTTCAATAGCGATTTTCTGAAAGGAGAGAAAGAAACTTTCATGTGAAAAGAGAGAGTTTTGTCAATATTTGAAATAGTTTATTTTCATATATTGAGAGTTTTTAAAGATTTTCCTTTTGTGAATAATAATCATTCATATTCATCTATGAGATTGTGAGATTCATCAAATGGTAGTTTTATTCTAAATATTAGTGTATGATTAGCACATTGTAGGTGCAAAAGAACTTTGTACACATTTTTGTAGTCGAATTGTAAATTTGTCTCTTTGAGGGTGTGAGGCATCACCTTAGTGGAGGATAGAAATTTAGGAGAAATCCTATGCTACGGTCAAGATCCAATAATAGGTTTCATTGGGTATACTTGGTTAGAAGTGGTGAAGAACCATTAGAAGCTAGGTCCAAGAGAGTTCTTGGTGGAGGAAGTGTTTTGTATAAACATTTGATTTCTTCTATAAAAGAAATCTCCCATGATCAGCAGGAGAATAATGGATGTAGATTTCATGTGGATTGACAATCGAACCAGGATAAATCAGTTGTGTTATATTCGCTCTTACCCTACTTTTTTACTTACATGCAATTATCGCATTTTCACTTTATTTGATTACATTCATTTAGAGATCATTGCATAAGTGAATCTGTTATGTTAATCACTTTTAGTAATCAGGTTAAGAGAATATTAGATTAGTTTAATCACTAGTTTCTTGTTGTATCCAGAACCAAAAGATTTTCAAGAAAACCAACATGTTAATCAATTAAGCCTTTAGTTATTCAATTAACTCCAGCTTTATGTATATGGATTACGCAACCATTTAATTGATTAAAACCAATAGTTTTTTAAATCGTCTTTCGTAATTCGAATCAAAATTAATTGTTACTTGAACCAACTATTCACCCCTCTAGGTGATGTTAGAGCCCTTGGTAACTAACACAAAGTTCCAACCATACATGTCTTGTGAACCCAGAGCCTATCAAGAAGTGCTAAAAACCATTTTCAATTGTCTTTGGTCTCCGAATCCACCATATCATAAGAAACAACATTAAATTAATTGTTGGCATCCTATCCAACAGAAGACAAGAGTTGTCCTCCATAGTACCCTTTCAAAAAACAGCCATCTATTCCAATCACTAATCTACACCCATTCTTATATCCTTCTTTACAAGCATTCAAACATATGAAATTTTGTTAAATAAAAGGGGTGAATCAGGAATAGAGATCAATTCCTTTGTAGCAGTTAATCCATTGTTTGTCTTATGTACTTCTTCAAGGTAATCCCACAATTGCCCATACTGTTTCTTCTCAGTTCCTTCAATTGCCTCCCTAGCAAGCTTCAAGGCTCTGCTGACTTTTTTCTTCTCTAAATTAAGCATGATCCTTCTTCATCAAACGTATAGGTTGGTTCCCTTTTAAATCTGGTTGTGTCATAAATCTTGATTCCTGCTTTTGGCAACCCAATCTCTGGTTGTTGACTTATTCTGGAATGTCCAACAAAATGTATGTTCTAGATTAAATGTTTCATTTGGTAAGTATTCAACTTAGTTTCTCATGAGCATTATACTAGGTAAACACAATCTCATTTGAACACACTATCCTTGCCTTCTTAGACCATTATTATTCTACTTTATTTCTCTGCCAAGAAAGATGTTGAAGTCCTTTACTGCATTGTTAAACAATATGAGGTTACAAAAGTCCATTCCAATCTCAAGATTCACATGTATAAAAGCATTGTTTTTATCGAAAATTGGGTATGCATTGAATGCATTTCCTTCACCATCAGTAGAAACAAGAGTATACATATACTCATTATTTGATGCATATCCATGTTCCTTAAAATATACTTCATCATCATATCCTTCACGTAGTGCATTCTTCTTCCTCAGTGATGTATCCTTTTTAGTTAGAGTTGTAGACTTTTTACATGGCTTTTTAGACTTTTTCTAGAGGGTTCTATCCATTTTGTTTGTAGTTAGATTCTTCTTCTTGGTTGATTTTTTGGGGTTCTTTTTTTGTTAGTACTTCCTTCTTAAACAAGTTCTTCATTTACATTTTCAGCTATTGCAACTTCTTCAGTACCTTCTTCAACAACTTCTTCAATTGCTTCTTTATCTGCAAAATCAACTACTTTTGCTACAAACTGAAGTAAATCTTCAGCGATATAACCTTCAGATACATCTTATTTAAGCACACTAAGCATTTCTACATCACTATCATCTTGAACATTAGTAATTGGAGGAGCTTTGTAAATGGAATCCTCAACATATGAGGGATCACTAACAAATTCAACATGCTCAACATCCAATACTAGATGTTCAAAATAAACATACATGTCAGAATCACCAAATTCATTGACTATCTTAGACTCCAATAATACAACCACCATATTATTGATATTCTTGTCCTCTTTATTGAGATCAACCCAGTTTCCAAATAAGATTTTTTGGGGTTTAGCCAATTCATAGCTTTGTTCTCATGAAACTCTCATTGAATGAACAATGTCTTCATGTCCTTGATGTTGACAAAGACCATATCCATTGGTGGCAACCTTTCAATCCGTTCATGCTTGTACTAAAAATTGCCCTATTTGTCTCTTGTAAAGTGACAACCATGCTGATAAATAAGAACAACATATTCAGACATATGCATAGAATAAATAATACTTAATGTTTTGTGGCAATATAAAAAATAGAAGCGAACAAAGAAGGAAAATTTAAAAGCATTAAACAATAATTATAAATGTTTGGGACTACAATAAGCTTCTGAAAACCAAATTCATGCATGAAAACTAATAACAAAACAAAAACAAACACATGCAACAAAAATTATGAGAGAAATGTTGCTACCTATTTCCTAACAACAAAAAGAAATGTTGCTACCTATTTCCTGACAACAAAAAGAAATGTTGCTACCTATTCGAAACTACATACCTTAAAGGAACAACAACATAAATGTTGTTCTTCTTGTTTTGAGGGATGAACACAAACAAAAAACACAAACCGTGTAGGATGAAAGAAAATAATGAGGGTTGAATATGATTGAGTGGACAAAAGCTAGAGATGTAAAAGAAATCATTTTCCATTTCCTAGTTTTAGTTGAAAGAAGAAACCCAAAACAACGTCATTTTGAGATTTAAATTTTGTAAATAAAAAATAACCCAAAACGACTTCATTTTGGGTTTCATCTTTTTATCTAAAATATTTTAATCCCAAAATGGCGCCCATTTCGTAAAAGAATTTCTATTAAAAAATAAAAAATTTAAATGGCGTCGTTTTCATTAAAGAATTTGGGAAAAATACTTGTGGTCCACTTACATGTTAGATACCCTACGTGGATGGGATACGTCTGGCCAAGTTAGTAGTTAACAGTCCATATAGACCAAACCATTAACATTAAGTGACGTGCATGGACAAAAAGACTAACATGGTTCCACATTGAAATTGTTAGGGACTAAATTGGTAATTTAAATTTATTTAGGATTAACTTTGTAAGGTCGAAAAACATGAGGGGCCGAAATGAGTAATTACTCAAAAACAAATGGTAGATCACTTATATAGTATTTCAAGTGTAGTATCATGAGAGATCTTTATGAGGATAAATATATATTTTTGGAAGAAACTAGCATAAATTAATACAAAGTTTGCAAATATTTGTAGTTAAAACCTTTTTTTGGAGCAAAATCGTCAAAATTTCATTCTAGTAAGAGACCTTTAATTACTAATATACTTTGTAAACTATTGATTATAAGGTACACTAATTATTAATATACATAACAATTCTGCTTAATAATATGGATATATACAAATTCTAAATTTTCCAATAATAAAATTTCAAATCAAATAAGTAATTATCCTTTCTTGCATTGTGTGAAAAAATATAACATATTAAATAAATCATCTCTACTTCTTTAGGAAGTAAGCCACTCATGAACATATTTATTTTAGAAAAATGAAAATTCTTAACTTCTCACGATAACAAAATCACATAAGGAGCCACATATAAGTATAATTGTGAAAATAAGTTCAATTTTTATAAGTGCAAGATAGCAAAAAACTAACTAGAAATAAATAAAACATTTATATAATGTATCGATAATAAGATCAATATATTTTAAGGAGTCAAAGTCCATATCGGATATATTATTTAGCTAATATGATGTTTCCTTTATTTCTTTACCTTATATGAAATAATGAAAATGTCTTTAAATATGTGGTTCAGTTTGAGCAGTTCCTGAATGTCTAGAACCGTGAAATGAACCGATCTTGAACAGTTTGTTCAAAAAAGAACCAAACTAAACCGTAAACCAGACCACAATATCCTCTTAGGTTTAATTTAGTCCTACCGATTTTTCGGTTTAAACCATAACCACTTACACCCCTAAATTGTGATCATAGTATAAAAAATATTTACACTATACATATTAAGCCCAAAGATAAAAGAATTACTCCTATTTCATCAACTAGTTTGATTATTTTTAATGTACAAAATAAAAAACATTGAACAAAAACATGAAGATATTAAATTTATGCATCTTTTTACTAACATTTGTTTCTTTTAGTGACATAATTTATTTATATTTGAAATTATATACCTATTAAATTCTTAACCCATTCCAACTTATTTTGGTGAGAATAAACATGAAAAATCATACCATATGAATGTTGTTAGTGTAAATTTTTTATCCAACTAATATATTATTCATCATTATTTATGAGTGAGTGAATAATGATTAATAAATAAATGATTGATGGTGTAGTAATAATTTAAATTTTTTTTATAGTGATAATGCATAAATTATTGTCTATCATTATATTTTAATGACTATTGATAAATAATAATACTATATAGTTATTGTGGGAGTTAATTAATCAACAAGTTCCTTTGACATAATTCTTAAAAACATGTTCTAATGATAAGTAAATTCTTATATAGAGAAATTATTAATTGGTCCACTCTTAAATAATAATAATCTAACACATAATTAAAATAATAAATTGTTTATTTTATTTTATTTCTTTTTAACTACATTCTATTATATGTATTATATTATTATTGGTTGGTTCTTCTGCTGTGATACAAGTATTCCTACTTTTTGAACTCTAATACAAGCAATATCATATGATTTGGTTTATCTCTTTTTTAAGCACTTTAAATTTTCTTTGACAATTCTTATATGTATATTCATTATTCAACTCTATTACTATCATTTCACCTTCTTTTCCTTCACACCATATATTTTATGAATCCAAACAAGGAGCTAAATGTAAGACGATATCTTTAAAGGGAAGAGAAATGTAAGATTGTAACCTTAAAGGGGAGAGAAATGTAAGAATGTAACTTTAAAGGGGAGAAATTAAAACAAAACCTAAGGAAAAATGAATGTTTGTCGAAGTAGACATGTCTATGGATAGGTTGCGATTAGAGGTGACAATGAACCGATCCAACTCAGTATTTGCTCGAAACTCGATTCATTATTTAGCTTGGTAAACATGGTTCATGAACCAAATGAGTTGAACTTGAGCTAGAAATTGAGCTCGTTAAATAGACGAGTCGAACTTGAGTTGGATATAGTTCGACTTGTTAGATTCATGAGCTGACTCGATATTTTTGTATATTTATATATTTATATTGAGTGGAGATCCACTTACTCTAAGAGTAAGTTTTTTAAACTTACTCCCCATCCTAGCCATCAATTTTATGGACATCTAGTGATGTAGATGTACTCACTAATTCAAACCCTAGAATTATGGACATCTAGTGATTTGGACTAAGTGGATCCCTCCCCATTTATATTCATATAAACTATTTTTTATATTTATTATGACTCATACATTATTTTTTATATTTATTGTTATTATATATATAAACAAGATCATATTTATATATAAAAAACCTTTTGCGGTATTTTTAAAAAATTAATTAATTATTTGAGTTGTCTAAATGAACCATTCGATCTGAACCAAAAGTTCGCGAACTTTAATTGAGTCGAACTTGAGCTAAAAAATAATTCGTATTGAACTCGAGCTAAAAAAATAACTTGTATTGAACTCGAGTCAAGTTTCAAGCTGAGCCAATCCTTATGAAGCTGAACCGAACTGAGCTCTTGTTCATTTCGATTTGGCTCGTTTCCAGCCCTAGTTGTGATATAGATAGCTCAAACACTATTATACTTATACCCAATAGCTATGAATGTGATAAGTTGGAGATGCAACTTATTCATAAATTATTTCTTTTTATCACATTTTACCTAAATCAACTTATCGTTATCGAATGATAACTTAACCTGATTCACAATTTTCTGAATAACATAATGCATATAACCGGTTAAGTCAGAATTAGTTCATACAAACTAAGTCAACAAGGCGGAAACTACCTCGCCACTAAAATATACAAAAATAAAAAAGGAACACAGCCCCCATCAAAACAAAAAGGGGGACATCGACGAGCCCACAAGCTGACTTAGAAAATTCCAGGAATGCTGGACCCCTCACTTGGGTCCTCCTCCTCTTCCGAGTCAGACACGAGGTCGATCACCTCTACCGAACTTTCTACATTTACGAGTTCAATGACCTCGTCCTCCTCTTCCTCTTCTTCCACTTCGTTATGCCATAACCTCGCAGCATAATTCGGAGGGGATGACATTCTCAAAACCTTGGTCTTCTTGCAGGGACCTCCTCCAAGAACCCAACTCCTTGTGGCTCTACGGGATGACGGAGCACCCAAACAATCTGACCACGTCCTCCGACCGTGGAAGGGAACAGTGCCATCACTCCTGACTGGCGGGTATCAATGTCCATTCTCTAGAGACCTTAACCCCCTTGGCGGCAAGGTGAAAGAAGTGTCAATGTAGGTTTCAGGTTGTGGGATCATCATCAATGACCCATTGCACACCATGTGCAACGTCAGACCGCAGGGGCCTGTGTATGAGTACCTGTGCCTATCACTATTCCATTGTCCCATCGGGGACATGGTGAAGTGATAACCTTGAACGTTACTGTTGCTGTTGGACATCTGCATAGCAAACATATACAAACAAGAACAATAGAACAGAGAGAGTAAGACATCTAATGAACATAAATTCATTGACGGCGTGGACTTACTCAGAATATCACACTCAGACAT
>NW_017724388.1:0-481 GCF_001865875.1 Lupinus angustifolius | reverse complement strand
CTCTCCCTCAAGACATTGTTGGCGAATCACCGTCTAATCAGAGCCATCCCTGCTCACATAATGGTGCTCTAAGTCATCCCGTCATTTCCTTTCCACTACTTCATGGTCATAATGCAATGCATTCTTAATTAGAGTCAAACACAAATGTAGTAATCAAACACATGATCGGCCCATCCTTAAGCCATCTCCCGACAAGGAATGCTTCTCGTGGGACCCGATAGTACGTCAACCGTACATGCTCAAGGTAACATCTCAATCACTACAACTCATCACCGGACAATCCTGGACGGTCACATGACCACGCCTCTTACAGTTGGTCGATCGTTGTACAGTGATATTATGTATCCTTACTAAGGTACCCCCTAGTTCACGACTTCAAGTCGGATACTTGCCCAACAAGGCATCAACATAACAATATTTCACAACATCATCTTTATACTATTTAAGACATGATCTCATTCCACAACTTTATACCACAACA
>NW_017724387.1:0-939 GCF_001865875.1 Lupinus angustifolius | reverse complement strand
TCGGCCCATCCTTAAGCCATCTCCCGACAAGGAATGCTTCTCGTGGGACCCGATAGTACGTCAACCGTACATGCTCAAGGTAACATCTCAATCACAACAACCCATCACCGAATACTCCTGGACGGTCACATGACCAAGCCTCTTACGTTTGGTCGATCGTTGTTCAGTGATATGATGTATACTTACTAGCGTATCCCCGAGTTCACGACCTCAAGTCTGATACTTGCCCAACAAGGAATAAACACAAACAATGCTTTCATACCTTTGTGGAGTCATGCTTCGCATCTAAGCCATGATCTCATTCCACAACCTTTATATCACAACACACCCTACCCGGGTTCATCACATTGTTCACAACATCATTTTACTCCAATCTTCCCACACCGTCCCCCGCATAAGCAGGGACTAGTCGCTCAAGCGACAATTCGTCTTTAAATCTTAAATAAACTGAAGCTTTCCTCACCCATGCGAAGGTATTATCGCCTAAGCGAGGTCTCTTCTCGCTCAAGCGAGACCTCTCTCACCCAAGCGAGATAGTTCCAGAAACTCATTAAAATCCTGGTTTTTTTTTTTCTTTTTTTTTCGCGCAAGCGAATCCTTTGCTCGCCCAAGCGAGAGTGTTCCAGAATTTCATCGAAATCTTGGGCTTTTTCGCCTAAGCGGGACCCTTGCTCGCCCAGGCGAGGCTTTCTCGCCCAGGCGAGGGAGTTTGAGAACCAAAACTTCCCCTCGCCCAGTCCCTCACCCAGTCCTCGCCCAAGCGAGACTATGCTCGCCCAGGCGAGAGTTTCTCGCCCATGCGACAGGAACTCGGACAGAATACCAACTTTTGCCCTTTTCGACAACCGAAACACATTTAAACATGGTTTTTCAAACACCTGCACCCAGAAAAGTTCCAAATGAAAGTGCACATGTCAAGATAGCACTTTGGAAAGCTTT
>NW_017724386.1:0-321 GCF_001865875.1 Lupinus angustifolius | reverse complement strand
ACCTTCCTGAATGGTTACATTGAAGAAGAAGTTTATGTTGACCAACCACCTGGTTTTGAAAATTTTAAATATCCGAACCACGTTTATAAACTTAAAAAGGCACTCTATGGTCTTAAGCAAGCTCCTAGAGCTTGGTATGATAGACTAAGTACCTTTCTTTTTGAAAAAGGGTTCGAAAGAGACTTGGTCGACACAACGCTTTTTATTCAAAAAATCAGAAAATCATGTATTACTTGTACAAATCTATGTGGATGACATAATATTTGATTCTACTAATGATACTCTATGTAAAGAATTTTCTGAGATGATGCAAGGAGAGTT
>NW_017724385.1:0-253 GCF_001865875.1 Lupinus angustifolius | reverse complement strand
GTGGGATATTCATTCATCAGGAAAAATACTGCAAAAAGCTACTTAAGAAATTTGATATGGATTAATGTAAGGAAGCCTCCACTCCTATGGCATCTGCTGGCTACCTAGACAAGGACGAAAAAGGAAAAGCAATAGAGGTAACAAAGTATCATGGTATAATTGGGTCATTACTTTACTTAACTGCAAGTCGACCTGATATCATGTTTAGTGTATGCATGTGTGCGAGATTTCAATCATCACCTAAGGAATCACA
>NW_017724384.1:0-303 GCF_001865875.1 Lupinus angustifolius | reverse complement strand
GACCCATTCTACTCGCTCATTTTGCAAGAAACCCGTATGGCAAAGTTCCAAGGACGCAAACCCACTTATATAAGGTATGTCGACTTAACCTGGATGGCGGAACAAAATTTCAGTTTTATGCATGATATGGAGGCTCAGGGAGCCGTTAAATTTCTGGAATTAAAGGGACAAGTTTACCCTGCTCTAGTTAGGGAATTTTATGCAAATTTCAGATATAAGGATGGTAAATATTGGTCTATGATTTCTGGTAAACTGTTTGAGATTAGTGATGAACTGTTTATGAATGTTGGTGGGTTATCATCT
>NW_017724383.1:0-353 GCF_001865875.1 Lupinus angustifolius | reverse complement strand
ACACCATTATTGTTGAGTATACTGATAAGGATCATCTGGTTGGTGAGAGTCTAATTCATAAAATGGGTATATACAAGTATGGTACTACTTGGCAATACCAGGAAGACTACACTACTATTGATCTGGAGCTGTCCAGTAATGATGATCAGGGTGGCATGGGTGACCAGAATGCTACAAATCAGGGGGAGCCCTCTAGGACATCATCACAGGATTCTGTTTTCGGTATGGCTCAGATGGAAGCTATGGAACAAAGGCTCAACTACCGCATGGATCTTCATTTTCAAGGGTTGAAGGACTCATACTTTGCAGGTATAGAACAGTATGAAGAGCGTCAAACTGCCTATTCAGACAAC
>NW_017724382.1:0-409 GCF_001865875.1 Lupinus angustifolius | reverse complement strand
TGACATATTATGGTTTGTAATGGTTGTTGAATACTTTTACTCTTTATGCTATGATTTTAGTTTTGTGCTTAATTATGTCAAAATAGCTTATTTGGTTGTGTGAATGGTTCTTGATCATATGAGATGTTTATGGTGCATAATTTAAGCTAGTTATTGCACTACATTGCTTATCATGCTAATTGATATGGTTAATCTTGTATGATGTTCTCTTTACCTCTTAGTTATTTTATTGTCTAAACAAACGCATTTGTTCAAGCCACCAAAAATGAAACAAGTTAATAGTTAAATCCCAAAATTAATTCATTAACTTAGTTTTAGGTTTAACTACATATCTCTGCCTACTTTTGACCTGGGTTATTTTTTTGATAATGTCAAAAGGGGGAGAAAGGTTGTTTTGTTGTTGTTTGAT
>NW_017724381.1:0-1285 GCF_001865875.1 Lupinus angustifolius | reverse complement strand
CATAATTGCTTTAGTTTACTCTATGTTTTTGTTGTAAAAAGTGTTGTGACTTTGGGAATCTCAAAGTGTCTTACCACCAACGAGATTGTTTTGTATCTTCATTAGCTTAGTGTTCTTGATAGAGANTTAATTGTCTATTTTGAGCATCATAATTGCTTTAGTTTACTCTATGTTTTTGTTGTATAAAAAGGTGTTGTAACTTTGGGAATCTCAAGGTGTCTTACCACCAACGAGATTGCGTTGTATCATCATTAGCTTAGTGTTTTTGATAGAGAGAATAGGTTCTTGGCTGGGGCTACACTGCAAGAAACATTTTCTTGGGCGGTAGGAAGGGAGTCAAACCAAGGAATAAGGTTCTTTAGTTTCAAGTGAATATCTATGTGAATATCTAAGTCAATTGTAGTGAAGAAAAATCTCCCAGATCAGTCGGGAGGCCTGGATGTAGTTTGCAAGTGGACAAGCAAACGAACCAGGATAAAAATCGTGTTGTAGGATCTTTTTCTCTCTTTATTGCTTTAATCGGTTACGTTGTATAGTTGTGTTAATTGCTATATTGTGTTTCTATACTATACTTGTGTAATTCTGATATTTTTGTAAGCTCTGTATATTCGTTTCAATCTCGGTTAATTGTCGTGCAAGAAACCGAATCTGTTTGTAATTTCTAAGCTGTTTTAATCGATTAAAGTAATTGCGTTAATCGATTATTTGTATTCTGCTAATCGATTAATCTGGGGTTATTTCAGTATAATTTGTCGTTTCCGAAAAGCAGATACTCTCACCGCTACACCTATTCAACCCCCCCTTCTAGGTGTATTTTCGCCACTGATACCTAACAAGTGGTATCAGAGCTAGGACGAATTGCTAGCTCAATCGCGTATTCGCGATCGTAAGGGAAATAAAATGGGTTCTACAAACCCGTTTGGTGGTGATGGTTCATCCATTAACCGACCACCTATATTCAGTGGTGAAGGGTATGCCTACTGGAAAGTCTGCATGCAAATTTTTATAGAAGCCATTGACTCGGATATTTGGGAATCCGTAGTCAACGACCCTTTCGTTCCACATCATTTAGTGGACGATGAGCCTAAAGACAAGCCTAAAAGTCTATGGACTGATGATGAGCGCAAGAGGGTCCAGCATAACCTACGCGCGAAAAACTTCATCACATCGGTCCTATCCTATGATGAGTTCTTTAGGGTCTCGCAGTGCCAAAATGCAAAAGAAATGTGGGACACTTTACAAGTGACTCACGAAGGCACTAGCGAAGTCAAGCGCGCTAGATTGA
>NW_017724380.1:0-241 GCF_001865875.1 Lupinus angustifolius | reverse complement strand
AAAGGTAATCCTCATAAATGAACAAAAAATAAGCAAACTACAAAAAGAATTAGATGAATTGAAATTAGAAAATGAAACATTAGACCTTATCTATTCTTGTAGCTCATGTAACTTCTCTAAAAATAACTTATATCAAAAACCTGTTTGTGAGACTTGCGAGACTGTGCAAGAAGACAATTTTAAACTTAAAGAAAAACTCACACGTCTCACAAACAGTCAACAACAATTAGACACTATGCTA
>NW_017724379.1:0-809 GCF_001865875.1 Lupinus angustifolius | reverse complement strand
TATGGTATACCTAGCGGCGTTTATATGTGGATAAAGAAGGGAGATGACTCCCCGATTACTAACAGAAAGGGACCCAATATCAATTGGGTACCTGAGAAAAGCAAGTGATCTTTTTGCAGGTATGTCGTCGAACACAAGGATATTAATGGTACCTAGACAGTGGGTGTTCGAGACATATGACAGGTGACAGATCAAACTTCCTGGATCTTTCACTCAAAAGTAAAGGATACGTCACGTACGGAGACAAAAACAAGGGAAAGATCCTTCGCACCGGAACAGTTGGTAACTCATCTTAAACTCTTATTGAAAATGTCCTTTACGTTAAAGGATTAGAACATAACCTCTTGAGCATAAGCCAACTCTGCGACAAAAGTAACCGTGTATCTTTCGATTCTGACTGTTGTATTATTCGTGACATCTTATCTACTAATGTTAAATTTGTTGGTCATCGTATAAATAATATTTACATGGTTAATTTGGATGATGTCACTACCTTATTTTCAAAATGCTTTATTTCTAAAGAAGATGACATCTGGCTCTGGCACAGACGCGTTGCACATATCCATATAAAACATCTAGATAAATTATCATCAAACGAACTAGTTGAGGGGCTACCAAAACTAAATTTTAAAACTAAAGAGATTTGTGACACTTGTCAAAAGTGTAAACAAACCAAAAACTCTTTTAAAAACAAAAATGTGATATCCACTTCAAGACCTTTGNTTAGATCTCATCTATTCTTGTAGCTCATGTAACTGCCCTGCTAATAATTTTTGTCAAAAGCCTGTCTGTGAGACTTGCGAGACTTT
>NW_017724378.1:0-6856 GCF_001865875.1 Lupinus angustifolius | reverse complement strand
CATGGGATTATGGTATCCTCGGGACGCCTCACTATCCTTGGTAGGATATTCCGATTCCGATTTTGCGCGATGTAAATTGGATCGGAAAAGCACTAGTGGTACTTGTCACTTGTTGGGCAGTTCCTTAGTTGCTTGGCACATTAAAAAGCAAGCCTGTGTTGCTTTGTCCACCGTCGAAGCGGAATATATTGCCGCTGGTGTATGTTGCGCTCAAATCCTTTGGATGAAGCAGCAACTCAAGGACTTTGGTCTTAAACTGGAAAAGATCCCCATTAAATGCGATAATACAAGTGCCATCAACCTATCCAAGAATCCCGTTTTGCATTCTAGAACCAAGCATATAGAAATTAGACATCATTTCTTACGTGATCATGTACAAAAAGGTGAATGCGTTCTTGAATTTGTTGAAACCTCTAGACAGTTAGCAGATATTTTCACCAAGCCCCTTCCACGGAATACTTTCCATGTTCTAAGAAGAGAACTTGGAATTCTTGATGAACAATATCTTGATTAAAACTGTTTAGATGTCTGCTTTATGTCTTGCCTCTATATGTTTATTTGTCTCTTGTTCTAAATGATATATGTTGTAATGCAAAATTATACCTCATGATAACTTCTTTTCGTGATTAAAAATGTGTCGATTAATTCGTTAAAATGCATGCATAAGCCCTAAACTTTCCTTATGCGTTAACTTATAGGGTTCTCATTAGCCCCTATAGGTTAACCTGATGGGTATCCACTCATTAGAAATTCATGTCTTGAAAACAAGGGTTAATGACCCTAAAAGGTTGTGGTCCTCAATCTTTTATATACATTTTATCTGTTTGTTATATGTTTATATGCTTAAGTATTTATTCTCCTAATAACAATTTAGATAGCTTGTGATTTTGAGGCAAATGGTCGCATATCCTTAAGGAAAGGAAAGATTACCCAATGGTTAAGTAAAGTGTTTTTATGTTGCTTTCCTAATAATATTTATTCTTCAATTTGGACCCTAGGTTTAGCTGCGGCTTCAGCTTCAATTTTTTTCCACCTAGAATATAATAGTCTTCAAGTGAGGGGCTTACATTTAGGTTGTATTAGGGGAGCTCTTTCCTTCTGTCAAGGGGCATGATTTTATATACCTCTGTTATCTGACTTTGTTATATACCCTAAATTAGTCAAAACCTGTATTATGTGACTTTGGTAGTCACATTATGGACTAATTAGGAATGCAGGTGTTTAACAATGCGCTAGTTTCAATCATAAACTTCGATAGCAGTCTTATCCTTTTACATAGTCTCTTATAGAATTACGCTCTATATATGTATTGGGGGAAGGACTATTTACTCATGGTGGCTAGGATTAATAGTCACCCTAATGGAAGATGCACCCTAGAAGGAAGTGGTAGTTTCAAGTATTAAGAAGAGTGAGAGTGATTAAAGTTGTGAATGATATGAATGAACTAGTGATGATTATGTTCAAACGTCTATCCCAAATTAAGTTGTGTTATGCATTCTTCATTGAAGGGAGAATGCAAAGTGTGTTACATATATATCTAGTATGGTTGTATTCAGACGATTTTATCACTCTGAGATATCGTACTACGACTAGCCACTCTAATACTTGTATATCAATTGCCTAGTAATTTTATCTCTCACTCATTATTTATAACTCCTTCTTCCACTCACCAATCATCTTTGCATATTGACCTACTATCAGCATATCGTCTACATACAACAAAAGGATAATGAATTTGTCTTGTGGAAATGTTTTAACATATATACAATGATCTGCATCAGTCCTGATATATCCATGAACCACCATGAACGAGTCAAACTTCTTGTACCATTGCCTAGGAGCCTACTTTAATCTATATAGAGTCTTCTTCAATCTGTAGACCATGTTTTCCTTCCCCGATTCTTTAAATCCTTCTGGTTGATCCATGTAGATCGTTTCATCCAAATCTCAATGGAGAAATGTAGTCTTCACATCTAACTACTCAAGCTCCAGATCCAAGCTAGCTTTCAATTCGAGTATAACTCAATTAGAACTCATTTTGGCAACAGGAGAACAAATCTCGTCAAAATCTACTCCCCGCTTTTGTCCAAAGCCTTTCACGACCAAGTGAACTTTATATTTGACTAGCTGATCATTGTCTTTCTTTAGTCTGAACACCCATTTGTTCTTCAAGGCTTTCTTGCCTTTAGGAAGTTCCACAAACTCATATGCATTCTTCCACAAGGAATCCATATATTCTTGCACGACTTTCATCTATTCGAATTTATCCTTATGGGTGTGAAATTCTTCTAAACTTTCTGTTTCCCCCTCATTAGTGAGAAGGATATACTCTGAACTGGGGTATCTACTGGATGGAAGTCGCTCTCTATCACTTCTCCTAATTTGTGGTTTAGGGCGTTGCTCCCCCTGCTCAACACCCTCTTCTTCTCCAACATAATCTGGTTCTAGCTCATCATCAACCCCATGGTCATTTAACTCTCCCCCTCCTATGCGTTTTCTCTAGGAGGACAGACTGGTGTAAAATCAACATTACCATCATGTTTCTTGGTTTTCTCCAGAGTCGCAAAATCTGACATAGTTTCTTGCTCATGAAACACCATATCTCCACTTCTAATGACTCTCTTCTTTTCCGGATCCCATAACGTGTAGCCAAATTCCTCAACTCCATAGCCCAGAAAAATACAAGGAATATATCTATCATCAAGTTTTTGTCTATGCTCCTTACTTACATAAGCAAAGGCTTTGCATCCAAATACCTTCAAATGAGAGTATTTAATATCATGTCCAGACCATACTCTCTTAGGAATGTCAAAGCCCAAGGGAACAGAAGGAGATCTGTTAATTAGGTAGCACGCGGTTTGAACAGCTTCACCACATAATGGCTTAGACGGTTTATCCATTCTCAACATACTTCTTACTTTATTTCATAATGGTTCTACTGATTCTTTCGGCCACACCATTATGTTGTGGGGTACCAAGAACCGTCTTATTGTGTCTGATTCCATAAGGAATGAGGGATTTCCTTGCCAAAATCTGCAATCCTTTTTCACTCATATGAGCCATCCTTTTGTGCCACAAATTTGGTGAAGCATTATCCTCAATTGTATTCAACCCATCTCCGATCTGCTTGACTTGAGTTTTGTATAAGGTGTTATACACCATTCCTTGAGCAACAATCATTCAGCCTTTGGAAAGCTTCCATTTTCCATCACAAAGTTGTGATGGTATCCAGCTCGATCCAGAGCATGTACAAAAATCAAATTTAGGCATAGATCTGGCACATGTCGCATGTCCTTCAATATCAATATGCATCCGACATTAGTCTGCAAGCATACATATCCTACCCCACT
The DNA here is from genome assembly GCF_001865875.1 of Lupinus angustifolius. Classification (NCBI taxonomy): domain Eukaryota; kingdom Viridiplantae; phylum Streptophyta; class Magnoliopsida; order Fabales; family Fabaceae; genus Lupinus; species Lupinus angustifolius. Next base: position 3,506 of record NW_017724378.1, on the reverse strand, counting down.
ATGTTTGTATTGCTGCTATTACCCATCCTTACTTTGCCAAAGTCTCCAGCTTTGTACATTGTAAAGAGTTCCTTATTAGGAGTGGTATGATACGATGTGGCTGAGTCAACGATCTATTCATCACATGAATCTGCAACATGACATTCTTCATCTCCAAAAGAGAGCAACACTACTTCCCCATCTATCACATGGGTTGTGGTATTTTCATCATTCGCCATATTCCTTTGATACTTCTTGTCTCTGTTCTTCCATTCTTTACAATTCCTTTTGATGTGTCCTTCTTCGTTGCAATGATAACATTTGAACTTTCTTCTAAACTAGGACTTAGATCTATCTTTAGATTTGTAGGATCGACCTCTACTCTTGCTCCTTCCCGTGTTTTATGTGACAAGGGCTTGAGAATTATCTGTCGCCAAGTCTTTCCTCCTGGCTTTTTCATTGAACATGCTATATTTGACTTATGTTAGTGATAGTTTTCTGTATGATGTAGAGTTCCTTAACAACACCACTAACGTCTCTGAACTATCCAACAAAGAACTCAAAAGTAGTAGTGCTTGTAACTCATCTTCCAACAATAACTTCATGGTAATAAACCGATTTACCAAATCTTGAATGTCACTCAAGTGTTCAGCAACATATCTTCCCTCTTTGTACTTCAGGTTCACAAGCTTCCTAATTGTGAAAGCTTTATTTTCTGCAGTCTTCCTCTCATAGAGATTTTATAAATTCTTCCATAGAATCTAGACATTCGTCTTTGGGGCCACGTGGCGGAACACACTAATATCCACCCACTGTCTAATAATTCTAATGGCCTTTTGGTGCATCTTTTTCCAATCTTCCGGTGTCATGTTGACCGTCTTTGTGTCTCCATTCTCCACAGGATCATATAGATCCTTGCAGAAAGTGTAGCTTCCATTTTTGGCTTCCATATGGAGTAATTGGTTGTTGTCAATTTGATCATGGTGCATGTAGTCTTCTCCATTTAATTTAATAGCACCACCCTAGAGCTCAACTTGGAGCTCTAATATCACTTATTGAGATTTGGGATTGATTCATAGTTTAAAGTAAATGGTATTGCGATGTGGCAATGAGCATCAAAGTAGATCTGGTGAAATAAAACTACAAACTTAGCAGTGCAAATAAATTTGTGCAAAGTAAAGAAAAAAGGAACACCAAATTTTAACGTGGAAAACCCTTAAATGCCAAGGGAAAAACCACGGGACAATCTCCGAAAAATATTCCACTATATGCAACACAATTACAATATCTTTTCCACACTCTTCTCACACAAGAGTTACAAATATAGTGTTTCCCAATGATACCCCTCCTATTCAAATACTATAACATGTAGTACCAAGGAATAATAGAGATGAAACCCAAAATTAACTCAGTATATTTCTCACACACCCTACACTCTTTAGGATTTACTCACATTCTTTATTTTCACTTACTACTAGAAGCTTTAACTTTGCTTCTGCTTTTCTCTGCTTTCTAAATGAAACAAAATGCCTCTATTTATAGAGGTCTTGAGCAGTGTGAAAACACTGCATGAAATTTTGACGTAGTGCATTTTTTTCTACCGGCCTAAGCTTGAGGCATGCACCGTCCTATTCCATCTTCTCTTTGCAATAGTGCATTTATTCTTTATTTGACTTTCTACATAGGCACCCACATTTAAGAGTTATAACGTTAATTATAATAAACTTCTTAGTTCTTGCAAGAAAATGAAAAGAAGTAGAAGCAAAACATAACATGGAGAAGAGAAAAGAAGATTGTTTATTCCATGAGTTCTATTAGTTACGAATGAGTAATATTTGCTATATTTACTGTCCAAAGATCCAAAGACTCCTTGTACCATGTAATTCTCATCGGTTAGAAGTAAAATATGAATTTAATATAGATCAACTTCATATTTTGTGACCAATGAGAATGAAAGTATATATAAAGTGGTATAAACTTTAAGTCTAAAGATATGCTTTCGGTTACAAAATGGTATTTATAGAAACAAAGTAATTCTCCCCGAGCAAAATCTTCAATCTTGGTGAGAGGAAGTTATGGCTAGTTAATAGGTATTGTAATACTTGTTGTTCAATTCATGATTGTGAAAACCATGTTTCTGCATAATCTAATTTTATGCTCCTCTAACAAAAATTGTTCACATAAAGCATAACCTAAGCCAACTGAAAATCACATTGTCCAAATTTTCAAAAGTATTTTTCTATATTTTGTTTTTTTATTTATTCAATTTTCTCATTTTCATTGTTAATTTTTTTGTGGGCTAAAATTGAAACAATGTGATTGAGAGACATAGATATGAGACAAAAAGCAATCTTGGTTCCATGTTTGGGAAGAAGAAAATAATGTAATGGGTAATATTAAAATGAATAAAAGTAACCATAAATGACCTAATGATTGAGAATAAAATAAGAAAACAATATACAGTTAATAACTTAAATGTAGCAATGAATTAAATATGAGAGAATGAATTAAATAGTAGTTTATAAGTAGAAAAGACTAATGAAATTATTGTCTTAATGTTTTGATTCATTTGTAGTTCTTCATTCTTCTCATGTCCCATAACAATGGGATATCCTGGTGGTTGGCAACTCCCCGGTCGTGGTTGGGTCTAATAAGTGGTATCAAAGTCGATGGTTCAGCTGAGACTTGATGGACTTAAGAGGAGAAGATTAGTAAGTGTGTAGTCCCACAATAGAGAGGAAGATCGTTGGGTTTATTCAAGAGTGAAGTAATATATTGGATATGATTGAATATGAGCGAGATAGTTTATAAATAAAAATTGTTCATGAAACTATTGTCTTAAAATTATAGTTCAAGAGATAGTATCTCACTAGTAATTCTTTACTCTTCTCATGCTCAATAACAATGAGACTCCCTGATTTAGAGGCTGTCATGTCTTGGTCGAATCCAACATCAGCTATGTTATACTAATGTCAAAAGTTTAAAGATTGGTTAGAAGAAGAAATAATGGATGGTATGGTTAAGACAAAATTAGAGCCTTATGCATTTTCCGGTCAATATTTAATATGCCAATTTAACTTTTGTTTAATTATAAGTATTGTACTGCATAAAGAAATCAGGAAATATGAAATATAATTTTGTAAATATTCTCAATTTATAATTATTTGTACATTCATAATATAATTATAATTGAATAAGCAAATCTTATAAATTTTATTGTCTCGTACTTATCATCACATCAGGCTGTTGTACGGATCTAAATGATAATTTCAAATGTATTGAAATCCTAATATTGAATAATTCAAAACATTGCATCTTTCTCACAATACACTTGTTACACAGGGGAAGAGAAAGCAGTGAAGGCGAGATTTTATCATAGACAAGATATGAATAATTTATGTTTACTATTTATACTTTTTTCTGCTTGTTTAATGTTTATGATGAAAATCTCTTAGCTCATCAACAAACGAATATTTTTGAAGCTATTGATTATCAAAGTAGAATTTTATCACAAAATACTATATATA
>NW_017724377.1:0-3912 GCF_001865875.1 Lupinus angustifolius | reverse complement strand
TATGACATGAATCAAATCTCTAATATCATTATTCTTAAAGAATTTAATTATCTATCCACTACTTTAAACATTGTTGATCAAATTTCAATTTTTTAATCAACCTGGTAGAAATTATTATAGCATCATTCAAAAAGTAGGACTATGTTCTCTGTCTCAAGGAATATAATTATTTTTATTATAATTAACAGTATCTCATCCCTCCATTAATAAGGAACAAAACTAAAACTAATATATTTTGAGATATATAACTTTTCTTCTCCATAATTATTACTCACATGAATCAAAACTTTGATTTGACATGATAAATGAGAATTTAGTGGGCTAGGTTTACACACCTAAACCAATGACTCATTTCTCAACCAATATAATTGAAGATAAAGAAGTTTCTCTCATCTACTGTTTTGGACCGTTATTCCGTATGGATTCAATTATAGTGCTCCTGCACTCCTGGTTAGCCCAATTATGGCGTGTGGCTTTTTTTCCATAAAAAAGTAATTATTCTAGGATGAATTTTTCACACTCCAAATTTAATTAAGTACACCCTACTTTTATTTTAAAATCTCAAAATGCCGTTATTTTCACTCTTCCTTTAAGTTATGTAATTCATCATGAACTACAAAAATAATTCAACGAAAGTGTAATCTATAACTATGTGATCCATCTAGAGTAATAATTTAAATTGTTCAATTTTTATAATCGGAAATTTGGAGGAGTTGATATCACAACTTATTTTCCTCTTTCAAGTTATATTGTTTGACCGAGTGTTATGCATGACTTGATTATATATATGAAGACATGTGACCTACAAATTGCTAAGATCATTATCTACGGTATGCTGATTTTCATTGGATAAGAAATCCAAGGATGTAAGGGTTTTAATATGCTTCATATTATTGTTATCGAGTTACATATATCAATTGGAAGATAGTTGTTCTAGTTTAAATAATGCTCTCAATTTTGAGTCGAATGCATTTTCATTAAATATATTTTGAGAAAGGTTTTCCACCCAATGTAATCCTACTATCGGCTTAAACATGATTACTTTCATCAAAATACTTGTACTTCAAAAAAACAATTATTATCGACAAAAATAATATAATTAATAAAATATATTAAGGATACAAAAGAAGTACAAGAAAGTCAAGCTAAAAAGTATAGGGTCGGAGCTAAGAAATTTGGGCGAAACATTCGCAGGGGTTGGTAACCCAACCCAAGTAAGAAATTGTGAATAAATCACTCTTTCCATTGATCCATAGTCACATATTCAAAAATTTAAGGGTGAGATACCTTCTTTGATTTGAAAATGACATCATTTCAGGCTAACCGGATAGACCACGTTGTTATTAACCAAATGATGCTTTAGAACTTCTGGCACATTTTGTGGATCAACATACTCATATGTATCATAAAGTGGCTTATTGATTCAGCTGGTAATGCATTGCTAAAATCCAACCAATTACAAAGTGATTATCAAATAGAGTGGCTGAACCTACAAGTAGAGATAAATATTATGAAGATTCTAGGTGGTCATTGGAAAGACTACATAAGGTAATACAAACTTATATACAACTTGTAAAGAAAGCTTGTGGAGGATGTAACTAACTAACTTTTAACTACCCAAAAAGCTTATCCTAATTCAATACATGTCAAAATAGAACTCAATTGCATAATACAATACCCTAAACTACCCTTAATGTGAAACAAAATAATTGGTGAAGTTGATGTTCCATGCGTTGGCCTTTGGTGCACTATCGCTGGAATCTAGTGCATGGATTCAAGCTGAAGGACACAATTATTGAGTACCAAGCATCTCGGTCAGGTAGTGTATGGATGCTCAGTGAAGGCTATTGTGCATCATCCCTAGAACATGACTCGGTCATCTGGCCCGATCTAGCATAGTCAGGATGGCAGTTTTGGCGCATTAGTACGATAACATGACTTGATTATGGAGCTTACCATGATACAATCATCGTGGCTTGCTTGAATTTATTACCCCCTCAAGCTAGAGAGTAAATATTAAAAACTCCCAACTTTGAAAACAAGTGAAGGAAAGGAGATGGCTCAAGAGGCTTGGTGAGAATATCTATAGTCTCTTCAGTAGTTGTTATAAGGAGAAGATGATAAAGTTTGTTTTGTAAATGTTCCCTTGCAACATGGTAATCAATCTCTATGTGCTTTGTTCTTTCAAGGAAGACTGTGTTGGCTACTATGTACCTAGCATAATCATTATCACAATATAATATAGCAGGTTCCTCGTAAGGAACCTGGAAATATCTCAAGAGATAAGTAAGACATTGCACTTCATAAGAGTCAACACCCAAGGTACAATATTCCACCTCACAGGAAGATCTAGAAATAATATGTTAGTTTTTTACTTCCAAGATATGATAGGGTCACCAAAAAGTATACAATAGCCTGATATTGACCTTCTCGTGTCAGGGAAAGAGGCCCAATCAGAGTCACTAACTCCTTTAATTTGAAGGAGGGAGATGGTGGGATAGAACAAACCTTGACCACGACAATTTTTGATATATCTAGGAATTATGGTTAAAGCTTTATGATGGCTGGCGGTGGGGCTTGCAATGAATTGGATTAATTGTTGAATAGAAAAACTTAAATCATGAGAAGTGTTTGTTATATAGGGGAATCTTCCAACCAATTGTTTGTATAAGATTGGGTAATGATATAAGGCACTATCATGTTGGTGTAAGTGGGCATTGCTAACCGTTGGTGTAGGCACATCTTTGGAATGAAGGAATCCATTGCCAGAGACTATGTCTAGAGCATATTTTCTCTAGCACAATGTGATCCCCTTATGACTTCTTGCTAATTCAAGGACAAAGAAATATTTTCAAGTTCCTAAGTCTTTTATTTTGAAACATGAGTCCAAATGAATTTTGACAAAACTCATTTCAGTAATGTCATTACAAGCCAAGATGTCAAGATTAGATCATCTACATAGATTAGACGAGTAGTAAATTTGAAATTCTTGAATTTGGTAAAGAAGGAAGGATCATGGTGAGATTGCTTGTAGCATAAGGAAGTAAGGGAAATAGATATTTTTCAAACCATTGTCTACATGCTTGTTTCAATCCATACAAGGATTTATTTAGTTTTTAGACAACATCAGGGTGTGAAGAATGAAAACCTAGAGGTAATATAATGTAAACTTCCTTATCTATATCAACATGGAGGAATACATTATTAACTTCAAGTTGTTGTAAAATCTATTCTAGTTTAGCAGCAAGGGCCAATAGTAATCTGATAGTGGTTAGTTATCCACATGTGCAAAGGTCTCATAGCATTCCAACCCCTCAGTTTATGTTTACCCTTTTCCCAAAAGTCTAGCCTTGTGTCTCTCAATGCTGCCATCAGAGTGAAATTTGAGTTTCTAAACGCATTTGGAACCAATGGCTACCTTATCGGGTGGTAGGGTTACAAGGGTCCATGTATTATTTTTTCAAGGGCCTTAAGTTCATTAGCCATTGCTTGAATCCATTCTTTGGACTTAATGGATTGCTTGTAGGTCTTAGGTTCATCTTGAATGGTTATGGAGAGGCAATGTTGTAAGTATGTTGGAGAGATCGATGTATAGGCAAGAACCTTGCCTATAGGGTGTTTGAGGCGAGACTCGTTGAAGGGTGGGTTAGTATTAAGGAGATTACAATGAAAATATTTTAAGTAGGTTGGTGGGTCAGAGATTCTTTGGGATATCCTAAGTTGTGTTGGTGGACTATGTGAAGATGTAGAGGAAACATATGAGTGGCTTGTGTTTGATAAGGGGAGTTGGCAAGGTTGCTTATTGGTAGTGGGTGGAGAAGGTTCAATGGGTATGGCATAATGTGTATGGTTAGAGTCATGATCAAGGAATAATAAGTTGTCACTGTTCTAATCAGGGTCAGAAGGGGGGGG